>NW_017535963.1:695274-769522 GCF_001853355.1 Bactrocera latifrons | reverse complement strand
GTTTTGATGACACTTCTTGCTCTCTTAAAAAGTTATTAAGAGTTAAAAGCTTTTTTTTTTAATATAACTCATTACAATTCTATAAGCAGTTTTTATAAAACCGCCGCAATGGAAGTTACAAACAATCACCGGCACACAATGAAGAGTCACTCTACCACATTAAGAGCAATAAAGATTTTGCGATCTCCAATGAACAAAATGCGTATTAATAAATGGCCCACAGTGTTTTAGAGTAAGCAAGATATATACCTTGCGATTCAAATAACTTAGGCAAATGTAATAAATATTTGCTGCACGAGATAAACGAGTTCATTAGGTGACTCGTATGACTACGGTAACTTATCAACTTTTATATTATCTTATAATCAGGTATAATAGTCATCTAAGTTACAAGAAACATGTCCACACTGTCTGCCGCACGAAACGAGTTCCAAAATTATTATATTTGTAAATAAATCACATGCTAGTAACTGGTTGACAACGGTCAACTAAGTATATGTGAGTATGTTGTAATATTACAATTTATTTCAATTTTAAAAAAGTATTGTTATTAGGATTGTAGAGTTCATTTTATTTTCTAACCAATACATACCTAATTTTAATGCTAAATATCAACAATGGCAGCTGAAACAGAAAATATAGAAATGTTTGCCTATCCGAAGGCGCACTAACATATGTGCCTGTATAAACATAAAATTCATCAACCAAAGTTGGTATTAGACATGGTAAGCAGCCACTATTTGTCAATTATTTCCTATCTTTAAACATTTTTTAAATTTTATTTTTAAACGAATTTTCAAGTATTCTCAGTATATATGAACTTAGTTTCGCTGAGGACAAAGGAAATGAAATGGATGATCATCTAGCTAAAGGAGTGGCGCCAACCCAGCCGATAGGACTAGACAATTTTTTGCAATGCCCCGTACATGATTACATACAGAACAGCTGCGACATAAAGAAAAAAAATAAGGGTGATTACTAGCCGGAAATATCGCCAATCGAAAAATGGAAGTGATGTTCTATTGAGCAACTACGGGAGGACACAAGAGGTGACCGTTTACACAGCCAGTCAGAGGACACTAGCCTTGTCGTCGCCAAAAATCAACTCCGGCGTAGCAAACAAAGCAAGAAGACTTATCCGTAATATGGATTATTGGTCCTAAAAATATTTTTGGCTACGAGGTAGTTATATGACTTGTTAGCGAAGTCGGGAACCCTTCTCTACGTATCCGAAAAATATACTACTAACAGCAAAACATAGTAAGACTTTGCTCATAGTTTTAAAATTGTTAATTTAATCTTCAAAATCTATTTCGTCTCTCTCAAAGTAATCCCATACACTTTTGTCAACAATTTCCGGTGTAGCCTTCAATCCGCGTAGCGATTCACCTTTATTGTTTCAATTGACTCAAAATGGTTTCCCTGGAGTGGTCGCCTGAGTTCGCTGAATAGTCAGAAGTCACACGGAGCTAAATCAAGCGAATACAGCGTTTTCCGCACAATATTGGTTGAAAATTTGCCGTAAAACTAACAAGTAATGCTCTGTCCGACGATGCACTGTCGTGGTGTGAAACCTTAGAGTTGTCGGTCCATATTTCCGACTTCTTTTTCCTAGTAGCTTCACGCAAATGACGCATAACACTCAAATAGTATTACTTGTTGACAGTTTGGCCAATCGGAAGGTAATCGGAGTGCATCACTCCTTGATAAACCAGGAAAACTGTCAACAAAACCTTGATTTTTGTCATGCTTTGACGTGGTTTCTTCGGCTTCAGCACAGCTTTGCCATGATATTTGGCCGATTGATCGTCTGCTTCCGGGTCATGAGTATATCTAAGACTCATCGTCAACATGTTTCTGGTAGGCGGAAAGCATTGTTTCACAGACGTTAACACGATGCTGTTTTCTGAAAAAAAAAAAAAAAAATTGTGATTTTTGAACCAGTCGGGCTTTCACTTTTCTTAGGTCCAAATGATTTTTCACAATGTGTTTCATTGAACCTCCTGATATCAAAACGATGCCAGTAAGATCTCTGATTGTGAATCGTCGATACGATTGTCATCAAATATCAATTCCTGATTTTATTGACATGATGATCATTAGTTGAAGCTGATGGCTGCTTTGAACGTGGTTCGTCATCAAGGCGTTCTCGACCCTCTTAATTTGTACCAACAAAACACACTTGATTGCGGCAAACAATTATCACCGGAGGCCTTTTTCAACATTCTGAATGTTTGGGTACCAGAAATTTGATTCCGCACAAAATTTTGTTGAACTTCTTTGTTGAGTAAATTCACTCATCGTAAACTTTACTTTATGTAATTCACAAATACAAGCGATTAGAAAAAATTTATGACTATTTCGATGTATAATTTAGTAGAGATATCACTGATCCTTATATCGACATACAAAAAAAAAAAAAAATATTTCTACAAATGGGTCTATCCGTGAAATTCCAATTATAAAGTCTTACTATTTTTTGCCCACAGTAATGCAACCACATGCGGGATAGTGAGGCAGATGTGGCGAAGCAAAAACTAAGGACTTATTGGTGGTTCCGGAAGAAGTACACATATACAGCCCATAACGAGGCACTAGCCATTTGAAGAATATATAAACATGAGTGCCAAGCCCTATCTTAAAGCAATCATCGAATTTTTGTATATACATAAAAATAAAAATTCATAAAATTTTTTAAATTCATTTTTAATTCAAGTTGGCAAATAGATTTTCAGAGTAAACGATAAAACATTCCACAATAGCTGAACATAGATATGTATCTACTAAATTTATGTTTGAATAATATACTATAATATATGTATGTGTTGGCTGTAGCTTGTGGGTAGCTTTAATTATATAACTATATATACTTTTTTGTAAGTATGTGTGAGATATTTTTATAATAAATGCTTAAGCGCACCAAATACATACTTTTTATTGTTTGCCACTTTACACAAATTGGTTTAACTGTTAACTCTTGCCCTTAATAATATGTCATGCAATACTTGCTTTAACAAATAAGTACATATGTATGTGTGTATAGAAGTGAATGGAAAAATTGATATGGATTAGAAAGATTTTATTTAATGAGTTTGGTGAATAAATTCTATAATAATATGTATGTATGTGTATACACGCATACTGTATATTAATAAATATGTTTAGGTGCATATATGTATGTATGCAGTTTCAACGTCGTACAAACGGACATAGGTTTATAACGAGGATATGTGTGTATATTTACTTAGCATATATATGTATGTGTGTGTTCATATGTATATGTTACTATGCATATCCATGTGTGTAATGTATATATGTATTTATAATATAAATGAGCAATTCGACTAATTTGTGGCCGCTTCACTGATGCGTACACTTATCCTTCGATTTCTTTTTCCGCTCGTCGCCTGAGTTTGAGCGTCGCGTACCCTGAATCGGCATATAAGGCGGTGTGGGGCTTGAGCTTTTATCTGAAATGCAAAAAGGCGAAAGTAAGCATTAAAATGTACACGCTTTAGGCTGACAACCAAATACATATATACCAAAAGTACTCGACTGCGAGTAGTTCATGCGTGGAGCTAGCTCATGTCTGTTTAGTGAATCATGTGAATCGATGGAATAGTTTTCAGATCTGCAACAACAAAGATGTGGAGAGAATTGTACAATTATTGCTGGTGCAACGCATGCAACGTCACACCTACCTAGTCATTGAGTTGTGTTGCAACAGATGCGCATCACTGGTTGCGCTAATGTTCAGCGACGTTGGACGTTGCCCCGGGCGACAGCTGTCTACCGGCAATGTGTAGATGTCATCTTCGCCGCGATTGAGCAACATGCTGTTCGGATGCGCACCGATGCCATTGTGTTGACTGCCGTTGCTGCGACGCCCACCCTCACGCGACAGACTGCCATTGGTGAGTGTGCCATTTTGTTGTTGGCGTTGCTGTTGATTGTGCAGTACATCGATGGGATTCGAGTAGGCCTCCACATCGATGATGTCCGCCTCCTCCTGCTCCTCCGCCTGCACGTGCAAGCCATTGCGCGCTGCCGGTTGTGGCGCGTAGGAGAAGTTGTTGGCAGCGGCCGCAGTTGGCGAGTGTGCGGCATGTGACGAGTGTTTGCCAAATGAGAGGCAATCCTGTGGCAGCGGTAATAGTGGGCCGCAATGTAGCCCGTTTGATGAGCTGCCATTGGAGGAGCAGAGTGTTGTGTTGCCATCTTTCTGTTGGTGTTTACGCAGGCGCGCTTTTTCTTTGGCGCGTTTCGCCTTGGCGCGCTCCTGTGGAAAACGGTGCATAATTAATATTTATCAACAATCATATGGAAAGCAATAATTTACGCGATCTTGCAGCATTTTCGCTAGTTCTTTGTCTTGCGCCTCGATCGCCATCAGTCGATCGCGCTCTTCCTGTGTGAGTCCATCATGCGCCTCCATTTGCTGCAAACGACGCGCCAGCAGCTGTAATTTTAGACAGCTATATTATTTGCAGTTCAATTTGAAAATTGCAAAATGCTCACCTCATCCTTCTGCTCCTGCTTCAGCTTCTTGCTCATCTCCTTGATCTCCTCCATGGGCAGGCCGATCTCCTTCAGACTCGCATAATCACACGGATCCACATACAGTTCGATGTCGTCGGCGTGCGCTTGCATGTGCCGCTCAGCGGCCACGGCATTTGGCATGCCACGCCCACTGCCATCATTACCCACCAGCTGATCGTATTTCTCCGGTGAGAGTTTCTGAAATTTATGTTCATTTCTAAGCAAATTCTCATTGGAAACCGAATGCAGGCGATTGCTCAAAGCACCAGTTGATGGATTGGGGTGATTATTACTGAAAGTGTTGTGTATTGGTGATGATTCGGGTGTATGGCCAACAGCCTCACCGTTTAGTTGGCGTATGCTGTCTACAACATCCGAGTAATCCACCAACTCTTCAACTGGGTGCTGATGTTGGTGTAGCGGTTGTTGGTGCACACCAGTTGGTGTTGTTGTTGTTGTTGTGTGTGTTGGTGAGTGATTAGTATAGGGTGTATGTGTTGGGTGGTGCATATCGAGCGCAATGCGTTTTTGTTGCTGTTGTTGTGCGGCTGGTGCATGCAAGTGTTGGTGATTGTGCTGGTGTGGGTGTTGATGTGCAAATGTGGATGACTGTACCGAAGCGCTTGGCGATGCCATTATTGCTGCCGATGCTGCTGCTCCTCCCGAGGCTGTCGAACCCGTCGAAATGGATGACAATGAATGTTGATGTTGTTGCTAATGAAAATGAAATGAACTTGGTTAGTTTGTTAATTTTGGTGAGCTTAAAGGCAGGTGCAAGCCGCAACGTTAATAATTGGTGCTGACAAACTCACCAATAAGTGGCTGCTGCCGCTCGCTTGTGACTTTGCGGTTTTGCGTGTTGATGATGTTGGTGGTGATGGTGCATCTGCGGCGCTGGTGGAGGCTGCCGCTGCTGTTAGCGAGGGTGACTTTTGTATGCTTATGCCAACATAGCAGTCGGTTTGTGAGAAATGATTCTGTTGCAACAAATATGATTCAGGCGATGATTGTTGCAATTCGTGTTGTTGTTGTTGCTGCGGCTTGTAATATGGTTGAAATGCTGACTGTTGTGGTGTTTGTGGTGATTGTGACAATTGTTGATGACTTGATGTGTGCTGGCTACTACTACTACTRCCACCAAAATATCTACCATTCGATGTTGAGGGTTCATTTGGATTCTGTTGCAAGATACTTGCTTTAGCTGGACGTGGCGGTGGCAGTTGCGCCTTGCCACGCGTGGGCGGCGGCAAATTCACGTACAGCTCCTAGAGATGGTGCAAAATGAAATTAAATTAAGCATACACATATCTACTGCCGACTGGGTATATTTCTTGCCTGCATCTGCTGCGCCATCTCTTCGCTCTCTAACAACTCACGCTGTCGTTGCTCCTGCAAGTCACGTTCCAGCTTGTCGGCGATCTCCTTCGCAACACGCTTGTCATATGCTTCCCTGTGGTAATATAAAAATTTCAAATTTACTCCCAACGAGTGCCTTTTTATTGCACTTACTGCTCGAGCAAACGTCGCCGATACATTTCCACTTGCTTTTCCGCCTCTTCCTTCTCTTTGATTTGCTCATTCAGCGCTGTCGGAAAGTCTTCACGTACCACAGCATTGCGCTGCCGATTGCCTTTGTAGAAGTCATTTACTAGTGGCGAAGTAGTACCGGTCATAAAATGTTCATATGTATATATAATATGTAGGTTATATAGACTTACTCTCTTGAGACTGCAATTTATAGGCCAGTGCGCTGTCTTCACGTACCAGCCATTCCTTGCAAACTGCAATAAAAGACAGGAGAAAGAATTGATATTATTATTTAATTTAATAAAAATTTGTGAACACTAAGATAATGAGTCATAGAGTATATTTGTATATATAAATGGTATGATAAGTATGCTTATAAGGTAGTTATTCCTTTCGGTTAAAGAGGGCTTCTTAGGTTAGGTTGTGTTAAATGACTGTTCGCTCAGCAAAGCGTGAGGATCGCACTTGGACTGTGCAGCCCTTTGTGAAGCCAGACAAATAAAATCTGTAGTTTAGTTGGCTTTCGGCAAGAAAGAGGAAAGGAAACTCGAACATTCCTTGAATTTCTAGGTTAACACAAATATTGAGTTTTATTATTATACACAATATTTCTAATACTCCAAACTCATACATCGTCGTTTAGTATCCCTTTTATTTTATTATGCCAGTTTATATGATTTAGACCGATTTCGTAAGCTCGATATTTCAAGCACGAAATCCTATCCATAAACTATTATACCAGTTTCTGTAATTTATACTCGTTATTTAGTCTGCTCGGAACTACTCTCGTAGATTTGTTGAAAGAAGAGTTTCAGTCTGCCAATTCTTGTGATTTGAGTCAGCGCTTTTCCAGTTGCGCTACTCTAAAAGGTTTGACAAATCGATCAATTTGTAGTAGTTGTTTATCTCTTCCCTACTCTGGCATATCTAACGTATCAAACCAACTTTTATTTCAATATAAAAATTTGAGATTTATACCAGTTCTTTGTTGAACTTGACACCTGTAAACATTTGGAGGAACTTGCTACGCTCTATACTTGGCTCAATACCAGTTCTTTGTTTGACCTGCTACTTTTGTGTTTATTTTTGTAAGGAAAAGTTATTTTAAAGGCACATTGTTTATTATTATACCGCCTTATATTTGATAAATCGAAGCCATCTTAGGTAGGATATGACATTATTGCGATTTATACCAGTTGTTTGTTCGACTCTATCAAAATAGAAAATTAAAAACCTGCCTTCCCCTTAAATGAGACCATATGTTATATGTGTGCATACATATCCTAAAGGTAACTTTATACCACTTCTAAGCGCGGCCAACTCTCGTATTAAGTGCCATCACATCTTGTTAGTCATCGGACAACAGACAAAACAATTTAAACAGCTTTCTTTAGTTTTTTTAATGCCAACATTCTTATGGTCAATATTGCGAAATGCAGCGGTAAAGCAATACCAGATCACATCAGCGAGCGAAGTGCAAAAAATATGAAAGCGAAAAGAAGAGAGTATCGCTAAGAGCCAAAAAAAAGCGGCGATCATTAAATGGTATGTCATAAAAGCCAAGAATTTCTAAAAAATCACGTAAAAATGACTTTACAAACATATCTGTATACAAAAAACACATAATTTAGCCGAAAGCAAATATAAAATAAATTTATATTTACGAGTATTTGTGTACTTTGCGTGACTAATGATAAGTGACTAGAACACAGGTCACTCTAGCACGCACGGTCTGATGCAATAAACATTTCTATTTACAAACACATTTCTGTCATACTTTTTAATACTCTCCAAATGCTTGGTACTCATATTTGACACATTATAGCTGCATTTCGTTGATGATCCGTTGCGATCGTGCTAGACTGCTGTATTTTATTACTCCAAAGCCATAGCATAACAGCTCAACAAGTTTCATCATTGCTGTCGGTCATTAGCCAGGAATTTCTTTGTTTGATTTACTGGCCTCATTTACCTTAGGCACAGCTTTTCTACCTACAAGCAACCTTCTTGCCTTCCACCATGCACTGCTGCACAGGCGTGACTCACCCTGCCACAATGTTGCGGACAATCGGATGCAACTACTTAACGATCTCTGCTTTTTCTCAGCCACTTAACAATTTCAAGAATGTAACAACCATGTAAAGTATGGCTTAAAATATGCCCTGCAAGCGTTGCCCCTCAACAGTTTTTGATTGAAATTCACTGTAACTGTCGAATGACTGGTGTTTCGGCGTTTTCACCCGCATTTTGAGTGGCACTGACGCCGAGCGCAGAGGCCGACCCCGACAGGCTGTCACACAACACTGTGCTGCCTCTAACAATTTATCATAATTTTTGTGTGTTTTTCTTTTAATCCCTTTCCATTTTGTTTTTGCTCCGTCGAGCAAGCTCATTCGAAAAAATATTCATTCGTAAATAATGGTGCGTAATTTGACCGTGTTGCGTGAAAAGTGAGTGTAGAAATATGTGAGTGGATGCGTGGAGTGTGTGTGTTGGTGCATGACGAACTAAAAATTTCTGTGAACCATTTGAGGTTTCTAAATTAGCATAATTAACGATTAGGAATTTATTTGTGCGCTTAGAGTGGCTCTGAGTTTATTGACCACTTTGATTATGAATCATTAGGAGTTAATGATTTTGCCTAATTATGGAGGAGCGCAAATCAAAAATTATTTTGATCTTTTAAAATGCTAACCTCAGTAATTACATATGTATATGAATGTATATTGGGGTTGTTTCATTCATTAAAAAAGTTCATTGATTAACGTTAAACCTTCATCTGTGCATAGTCGAAACGAAATGACAGACGAATCGTACTTAGTTGGCTACGCGGACAACATTACAGCAGTAGTTACAGCAAGAGACACAGAAAGCATGAAGAAAGCTTAATCAGGTGGTACGGACGCAAGCAATGCTCGACTCACACTACGGAAAAAACAGAGCTACTACTGCTAACAAATAAGCACATACCCCTCGAAATAAATATGCAAACGACTACGAATCTTCTAAGCACACAAAATGCAGTAAACTAACCCAGACTAAACTTCTGTGTACAATTCCAGTACAGCAAAGTTCAGCTTCCAACTAAGGTATTGGTTAACATCGGGGCTCCAGCCAAGGAAAGAGAAAGATCCTAATGAAGTCGAAAGTCAGCGTCCTATTATACTTACGCTGGGCAGACGTGCTTAAAAAGGAAAACCGGCTTAAGGTAGTCGCCGGACAAACTTCAAAAGGTACAGAAGACGACACTGCACATTCAAAGAATATGTGCGTTGGCAACGAGAACGCCGTAGAAGACTTGGTTGACCCAATAAGCGCTGCTAATTTAAGCAGTGACGCAAACTGGGGGATTATCAAGAAATTCGCAACAGAAAGCGGGACCTGGGACGCAGGTGCCCAGATGTATCAATGAGAAAAATGAAACGCCATCTTGAAATAATGCTAATGTGATTATGGGATGGGCGAACAGATGATTCCTTAGAGGAGGTGTTTTTATTGATGCGTAAGTGGCACATAGCGTTGCTGTGACTACAGCACTAGGGATGCGAGTGATTTTTTTCAAGATAAATAGTCCTTAAAAACAAAACTACTTGTCTGAACTAGAGATTTCTTTGACGCTTTTGTTTGAGACTCCAATCCTTCGAATTATTTTCTCCGACTGCATATATTTTGTTGAAGGCAGAACCGTACTAGTTCACAGACTAAGATTGGCTAATTAATTTTTTTAAAAACAGTTCTTATATGCGAAACTGTAAAGTTAGAGACTGGTTTTTTTTTTTTAACTTTGGGTCGGTAAAACCCAAAAGCATGAAAAATTTCCTAACACGTAGCATGTTTTGTGGAGTAGACAACGGGTATAAGGCGAAAATTCTGAATAATCTGAACACCTCAAATACCCTACACATCTCTTAGCCCATCAGTCGTAAAATTTTCCTTCAGAAGTGTTATTAAATTATGCATAGAGGGGGAGTACTATCATTGAAAAATCTGAACATAGACCGGCTGTGAAGACACAGAAACACTATGTGGACTATTGATTAACGAAAGGCAGATATTTGTGCCAAAATGATTACAGTAATGTAGTTGAAAAGGCAATCGAATTTTGATAAAACCTTTTTTCAATTAAGCCTTCTAATAAACAATAATTATTATTAAAAAAATTGTCCTAAAAAAAAGTCAAACTCAATAAGAATATCTCAAATATAATTGACGATTGTCTTTTTCGAAGTTGTTTGGAATTATACAAATATGTATATATCAAAATAATAGATTGAGTAGCCTGAGCGAGTATAAAAAATGAATACACTAATTAACCCGAAGCATTCCTCGTGTCTTAAGAAACAGTTTCTAAGGTTTATATTTTCCCTTTATAACACTTGTTATATACCTTTAGGTCTTACAAATTTATAAGTTATAACGAACCGAAAATATAGTCAGAGTTGTATTTGCGTAAACTTATTTTAGTATGCAATCCAACAACAAATGTTGTAAACTTGTACAAAAATTTACGATTTTATGATTGTATGCTTTTCACTTGATGAATAATTTTTATACCTTATAACAAAACAACAATTTATCAATAATTTCTAGTTACAAAAAATCACGCTTCTGCTATGCTTTCATATACATATGTACATATATACATACGCATATAAGTTTGTCCTACATATGTATACCATATACCATATGTACATATGCATATAGTTTTTAAAAGATTATATAACATATTCTTCGCCTGTCATACCCAGTCATGAGTACTTTCGCGCCGCCTTCAAACGTGCCGCAACAACAATTCTTATTTATATTATTTTTCCAAACGATAACCGATTTTTTTACGTGTTTTGTTTAACACTTAGCTGGCCTTTTATGTGCATGAATAAGAACTTATCGCGTGTCCCACCAGCTTCGCACATGGTTATCTTCCTGGTACAACCGAATTGCTTATTGCAAACGTTAACTGACACACATTTGACCCATATCGCTCCACAGATATGACGCTTGCATTCTGTTGCGGTTTAACAGCAGGCATTCATACAAATATGGAACGACTTATCCACACACGTACATACATATGTATGTTGTGGTGAGTGTGCATGTGTGCAGGCATGACTAAATCTTATGAATGGGCACGAAATTTTTTAAATGTTTAGCACTCATTTTTAAGTGTCATGACTGGACAGCACCCACATTAAAACGGGTTAACGGTAAATTTGTATGTGGAGGTTTTTAATGTACATATATGAATGTATATTCTATGTATTTTTTCATGTTACTTTGTAGAGCCCTTCGAATTTTCATGTCCTGCGACTTGCTGGTAGGTATCAATTAGTTAGTAATCAGTTAGTTGGTTTCACTTATACTAAATTTTTTATTTAAATATATTAACAGGGCCGTAGAGAGAAACCCGGAGGAGGTTATAGGTTGCGAGCTCCCTGAACCAAGGTAAGTATTAGTAAGTATATTAGTAGTTGTAACCGCCATATTTAGAACATGACTTGTATTAGTAATTTTCGTAATTTTATTGAATACGCTCTCAACAATCCAATCACCAGATCATGTAAATAAAAGTTGATAGATAGCTCATTACAAAAAAATTTTACAAACTTGTGCATATGTAAACACATTTATATATTTTTTTACAAACAGGTTGAGAATTATATAGCGTTTGTGAGATAAATCACGCTTCACTAGTTTACAAATTTTCATAACACTGCTCGTTTTCAATTCCTTCCAAGCCGGATTTATTACAATTAAATTTTTATGCAAATTCTAAGTAAAAATATTTCTAACTTGAAGCAGGGAATAATCTTGTATTAAACACAATTATAGTCATAACTTCTCCACGGCTTAGCCAATTATAATTTCCTGTCAGCGCGGGAGATTTGTATTGTAGAAATTCATGACTCCACGTGTATAGAACTTCAAAGGCCAGCGCGCTGCTAAACATTATCACACTTTTATGTGGAAATTATTTTCATACCTTCACAATTTTTTCCAAAAGTAGCGTTTTATGGTTGGTCTTTTCCGACTTCCATCTTCCGTGCTATAACGCATAACCATAAAAGCACTTTTTGCTCATTATTTACGATTTCTTATATAATATAATATTATTTTTAATTTGTGCGCAAAGAAACGCCCATTTGAAGTTAGTGTTTAGAATGGAGGAGCTACTGGAGCGGGTAAACCATAATGTGGAGTCGTAAAAATTGCCATAAATCAAGTGACAAAAGAATAACGCGTATTCCTATTTAAGTATGTATATTCAAACCAAAGCCAACCAAAACAAAAACAAATGAAGTTATTACTTTTTCCTCTATCTATTCTCCACTTATTCAAAATTTATGCATATGCTATAGCTGTTGATTGAATTTCATGAACTTGCACATTTATGTGTAAAACTCGTACGGGAAAGCGAGAAGGAAAATAAACAAAGAAAACGCAAATGTGGACAATATATGTATGTATATACAAATAAAAAATTAAAAAGCGTAAAAATATAGCACTAACAATAAAAAAAAAAATAATAATAAAAAATAAATAAACATGGCAGCCATAAAAAATCAGCGTTGTCGTCGAAAACTTCTTACTTTGACCGCTCGAAGAGAAGCTTCAAAGCAAAGGCAACTACAAACCGATTAAATATGCACACAAATATGATTCTGTGGTTTTGATATTTGAAAGAAAACAAAGAACAAATACTAAAAGTTTTTAAGCGATAATAAAGTGTTAGATTAGTATTTTTTACTAAGGTGGTCGATTAATCGGCGTTTTTTTAAATTTATTTTTAATGTTTTTCCATTTTACTGAAATATAAAAAATTTCAAGAGGTCGGCTACTACAAGTTACTATAACAAAAAAATATACATATATTGGTATCATATTTGGAAATTAATTGCTTTAAAAACAGCAATAATTATTATTTAAATATTTTTGAAATTATTTGCTGAAATTTTACTAAAATTTTAAATTTAGTTATTTTATTGTCCATTAAAATTGACCTTAATGAATAATTTCAATCGATTTACAAAACGATTTCCTAATGTTGAAACAATAATGAATATTAAGCCCTCCTTAATCGTTTAAAGGTAGTACTGAAGAGGCGAGTGTGAATTATAAAGCAAATCCGTCAACTTCTAACAATAAATGAAAAATGTCATCAAATCTACACTGGAGGGTAAAAAAATGTGTCAGATATATATATATATATATATTTTTAAAGAAATTGGCTAATGAACGCCGTTCTTCGACATTTATTTTTTGAAAATTATCTCCTTCAAATGTTGACCAGGGCTACATATCAGATGGTTCATCCGTTGAGCCCAATTCTCGATGACTCGTTCAAGCCTTTAGAGTGATTATTGTTAAATGACACACCTGGTATTTTTCTCTAAGACCTGAACCGAAACAAGATTGTGCGCATAGCTTTTAGACTTTACATAAAAAGTCTAACGCTGTGATATTACACGATCTTGGAGGCCAATCGACCAGACCAAAACGTGAAATTATTTGTTTACCGAAGTGTTCTCTTAATAAATGTACTGATTAATGCGATGTGTGCAAAGTGGCGCTGTCTTGTTGAAACCAAATGTCTACAAGATCACGAACTTTTTTATGAAATGACTGCTCTTGAATCCGTTCAGATTTTTCTTTGTCCCAAATGCGACATTTTTGCTTGTTTACTTGCCCACTGAGCTGGAAATGGGTCTCATCGCTGAACAAAATATGGATCTAAAACGTCGGATCTTCTTGGAACCTTTCAAGAGTCCATTGCAGGAAGCGATGTCGCTAGCTTTGGTTCTTGCACAAGTGGTACGTCAGTCCAAGTTGCTACGCTCCGGTCTTCGAGTACACTCTCAGCTACAGCTGATAGATTTTCTTTACTGTGGGCTGAACTTGATTTTTTCGGTCGAATATTATTCAATAAGGAATGCTAAGTCTTATGGTGTGGTCAAAATTGGAACCTATAACCTATTGGTAGATCTGCAGGAAATCAGTACAATTTATAATTTAAGTAGCCTATAATTAACGGCACAATTTTCATGACCTTCACTGTATGCACAAACGAATCGCACAATAACCTGAAATTAAAATGCACGTCAATGCCTACGCCATGGACAAAACACTCAGAAACCAAACATACAAACATGAGCGTACCAACTGAGGAAAAAAGTGACCCGCGTAGTAATTTTTGCAATTTGGCATTCAGAACGATTTTAAATGCATTTAGACACATACACAATCATACATACATATATATATATGTAAATAAGTACTCGCAGGCATTTAAATCACAAAAATTTGTTTATGCCATTGCATTTAAGCGCACCACTCATTGTGTATTTGTTTGTAAATGTTCGCCAATTGCAGTTAAGACTACCTAAAAGTACACACAAGTACAACATATGTACATGTATGTATATGAAGTGCTTGTGCATGATTGAGTGTTAGTGACGAAGGGAAACAATGAAAAGGTAATGGCGAGTTCTTAAGTGGCCAGGCGGCAGCGACGAGACGTCTCGAGAAAATAACAGAAAATTGCATGAATTCCAATGTTGTGAAAATTACACACTTTAATGCTTATCAACACACACTTACGCGCTTCCATATGCATTCATGCTGGTTTGCATGTGCGCCTTCGAACAAAAAAAAAAAATATGCATGCAGGCCAACGGTCAGCTGGGAAAGCACACACAGCTGTATACACTTATGAAGATTCATATGCTTATGTTGTGGCGCTGTCTTGTACCCTGTAGGGATTATCAGTCGTGAGAATATACGGTTCATATAACTTTAGTATTCAATTGGAAGTATTTTTCTGCGCTCCTAGAAAATAACAGTCATTGATTCACCTTGCATTGGAGAGTAGATGTTCATATCAACAGACCAGTGAAGACAAGAACCTGAAGAAATTGTCTCTACGCGCAAAAAACACAATATTTTATTAAGCTCATGAGTTGGCGAAGCATCCCTGGTCTGAATTTTCTTCTAAAAAAATTTTAAAATAAAATTTTAAGGTTCCAAAACCTATAAATAAATAATTGTAGTGTAAATTTAGATAGTTATTCAATAACAATAGATAAACTGATCTAAAATTTGTAAAACGAGGCTTTAAATCATTGGAAGAACGCTTTAGATCTTGTGCTGAAGACTCCACATAACCTCTTTTATGAAACTACTAACTTTGTTCTTGCTTCTGTAGGTAAATTCTTTGTCGACAAAGCAACGCGAAAAGTTGACAAGAAGTGGCGTATCGATAACAGCATTTTATACAGGTCGGGAAGAGGCCGTTGATGAATTATCAAAAAAGTGAGAACGATGTTCATTGACTTTTTTACATCAAAGGCATCATCCACCATGAATTTGTTCCTCCTGGAAAACCGTCAACGCCATGTTTTACGTGGAAGTCCCCAAGAGATTGGAAGTTGCACCACGACAACGCTCCGGCTCACACCGCCTTTCTTGTGAACAGCTACCTAACCAAGGCCAGCATTCCAACGGTTCCGCAGTCGCCCTGCAGCCCAGATGTGACTCCCCGGATTTTTTTGTTCCTTCCCTGAAAAGGCCGATGAAAGGCAAGCATTTAGAGGCGACAAAGGGGATCCAAGCAGCAAGCACCTCGACTCTAATGGCTATACGGACTATGCCTTCTGTGACGCTTTCAATGCTTGAAAATCGCGCTGACAGCGCTTCATCGATACACAAAGAAACTAGTTTGAAAGTTTTTAAAGAATTGTTACGAATGGTTCAATAACTTTTTTTTTTAAACGACTCATTTCTTTTGCGTTCCGGATAAGTTCTGCCTGGTAGAAAAGCTTATTTATTAAATTACTTACTTGAATAAATATCTTCCAATCGTCTTCTTTTCCTAAAGGGTATGTACCATAACTATATATTTATGTAACACATGAAACCCCCCACATATAAATATGTATTATATATTTATCTTGAAGCTAAGTATTTATACTAAACCTCAGATTATTTTCACGCATGTATGTGTGACTGCTTACTTGGTCAGTTGGCTTTGCGAGGCGAAATATCTTTGCACGATTGTGATTGTTTATAAGGCGTCACGGCGCATAGCTCGAACTTGAGTAGGCACTGATTCAATTTATTTATTTATTTCTGCTTTTTTACTATGTGAAGTATGCGGCAATTGGAGTGGCTAGCGTGGGAACCAGCCGTTGCTAATACAAACCGAGCTACTCAGCAAACACTTTTAATTCAAGTGGCAACGCTGCTGATAAAACTGAAGTAGGCATGAAGCCACACACTGGTGCCGCGCTGAAATTGCTACCGGAAATGTTGTATTTTTGAGATTTTTTCCAATACCAGCAGAGAGCAACATGTAATTTTCTTAAGCGCTATGAGCTTTTGCAAAAAAATATGCACATGACCAATACACACACGGAAAGCCTGATTTCACATAATCGCACTGCGGGCAGCAGCACTTTTGTGGTTTCCATGAATGATATTTCAATGCACGATTTCTTTCACCAGTGTTTGTATGCTTTTATATTGCATTTTTTGTAGTTTTGTTGTGTAATTTTTTATTTATGTAATATTTTCTATTTTTGATATAGCATATCCGCTGAATACAATTGACCCTTGGTGTGTCTATGTGCATATGTGTCGTTTACTTTTCTAATAATGTAAATTGAAACTGTATAATAATAACGAATAACAGGTTTACAGTTAAATGTTGCAGATACAAAAGCTTACTGAAGCGACACTATTGTTGGCATACTAGGCATATGCACATATGTAAATACATATACATATATGATACCTTATTATTCTGTATATTATGGTATTTTTCGAATAAAAAGATGAAGTTGACAAAATAAAAGATAATGTGGAATGAGACCTGATGTTTCTGTTTTCCGAAAAGTGGTGAATTTTGAAGTTTGAAAACCTGGTTTTTTATTCACCAAGTGGTGAATATCTATAAGCAATTGGTTTTATTTTCACCACGTGGTGAATATTCATGAAAAAATTGTTCTCATCCGAAAAGCATTTTATCCACAAAGATTTCACCATGATGACTTCCTGAACGTAGGTCACCCGTACAATACATAAATATACATACAAATACAAATTTAAATTTTATTGTTGTTTATACCTAGAAAACATTTTCGATTTTTTTTTAATATTGGGTATGTTATCGAGTTGAAAGTTCTTGGTTAGTGAAAATTTCGGTTATGAGGACACAAATATAAAGAATAGAAAGCCTTATTAAAATTATTTTTTCGAATAAATACTGATTAATTGAAAGCCGAAACCGAAGAATGTATACTCGTATGTCCGAATATCTACTCTCGGTGTAGTTCTATACCTAAAAAGAGTTCTTCAACAAATTTTGAGGGAAGCTGACGAGTTGACAATTCTTGGTTGACAAAAATTTCGGATAAATTCCGATTACATTGACTCAAATAGAAACCATTTTCAAGACTATTTTTATCAATACCGCCGAATTGTCCAACTAAAATTTCTGGTTGATTTTGGATAAGTAAACGGTTAAGCGATCCCAAAAACTAAATACTCGTGTGTTTGAATGTCCACTGTTTTTGTTGTTATAGATCTAGATAGCACTAAAACAATTTTGAGGAATGCTGCCGACAATCCGTGCTTGAATAAAATCCGGATCCATTTCGGATACATGGACTCGATAGTCGTCGAAATACATTTGGTTCATAATCGTCTCTGTGGCCAGATTTGTGCGCGTTATAATGATTCTCGATTAATGATTTGTTATGTATCAAATTTAAGTAATTTCTGAACCCCTGAAGGAGGAACCTTAGTATGACAGAAGTATACTTGAAATTCCGAAATGGAAAATTCAAAAAATTCAAAATATTTTTTCATAATTTTTGGGGTTTCCTATATACGCTCTGTATATTCTGATAACCACCGAGAGATAACAATAACGGTTCATTGCACTCGGCTACAGTTGTTGCTCACACTAATGCGATCGATAATTAAAAATTAATATTAACGCTTGCAAGCTCGGCATGAAACAATGCGGCACTACTTTCAAAATTAACAAATTTTCCATTTAAAATTATGAAAATGAAATGTAAGTGTAATCGAAGCGCCAAACACTGACTACAAAAGCCTAACAGATATGAGTTAACACTCACATACATACATTGAATTATATACATACATATATGTGTGCGGCATGAAAAAATTAGAAAGTTGCACTTGATTGCAATACCAACACACATTTAACACATAAATACTTTTTTTAACAATAATAAAAAATTGCTGAAAAGCGTTAAGCTGAGCAGCAGCAGGTACTGGAGCTAACAATGAAAACAACAGCAAAAGCGAAATGAGGAAAAATGGTAAAATTAGCAGATGAATTGTACGGAGTCATTGCCGTCGACTTTGTGGAGTTTGTTGTCAAACAACGAAAGTGGAAAAACTTGACTCAAGGTTGATGTAAGCGAGTAGACACACGCACACACACACAAATAAATGCATCTATTTCACACCAACAACACTTTCAGGCGCTGAACACCGAAAAACCGGCTATTAATAGTGGCAATGCGCTCTGCAATCTGCTGAAGAAGAAGCTACGCCAACAACCGCTTCGACACACACATGCTTACATATAAATATGCATATATAAATATATATTTATATGGGGAGTGCTGCAACCGATATGCATTAAAATTTATAAATAATTATGTGCTTTGCTCAGGCAGGCAGCCTGCTTGACTAGCTAACTAGCTGAGTGGCTGAGCGGCAGCCGCGCTGGCTAACAATGACCTTAACCATGATGAAAGCGAACGAATGGCGCGTTGGAAATGGTGCAGCGGTAGCAAGTTGATGCGCGCCAATGTCGCCTGATAGTTTTCCTGTACACAACTGTTAATAAAATGAAATTTACGAAATGCTCAAGCGCACATATCATACACACACATAAACGTAAATATATACGTAAGCACATAAATATTCTAAAATTAGTTAGCGCTATGAAATGGCCGTACGCCGCATGCCGCTTGCCGTGCCGAAGGATGATGGGCGATGGGCTGCACATTTCAGTTTACATGTGTGTTGTTGGCAAGAGTTTTTCGATATTTTTACGACTTTTTCCTGTCATTTAATTATCATACTATTTTCGCTTTTATCTTTATGCGGCCGATAAAAGTGTGTCCTTCTGCAACTCACTGCTCATAGACAAGAGTTCTCAGTCGGTGTTAGTTGAAAAGCCGCACAAGGCGAATGTGGCATGTGGCAAGTGGCAAGTGTCAAGTACAGCGTAACAGCCGTGGCAGGCTTTTCAATGAAATGGGTTATGGCAATCGATTATCAAATGCTAGTATGTGCTGAAGAAAATTGTGAAATTTTTATTAGAAAATCGGTTAGACTTTTCCAAAAAACAATTTCGTTGTATCAGGCTTCAAATCTTTTTCAGACCATTACGAAAAATTAATTTAATTTAAAGAGTTACCCGAGTTATCGTATAGAAAATTTGTCGATCTAATCTATAATAACAGTCAGGTTAGATTAATCTGATAGGCCAATAATCCACATATTGACCAGTTTGGTTCTTTGTGATACCAGATGGAGTTCACTTGCTAAGTCCAAGAGGAGAGTTATAGATTCCGATGCCTGCACTTAACGCGAATTTTAACAGACTCTGCGGCCTCACTGTCGACACCTCCTCCAGTGTATCATACTGTGGGGACACCGGATGCTTACATAGTCTTGCCAATGCAGGTGAAGTGCACAAGAGATGCTCCAATATTACTCTAATGATCTATTCTAGGCATTTCCTGCAGTCTTTTCGATCTGTCAGGCCCATCTTTCGGGCATGTGCCGTCATCAGACAGTGGCCAGTTAGTATTCCGACAGTGTTTTCTATCGAGTGCCAGTTGGCATGCCAACAGATAACATTATGGATTAATTGACGATTTCTAATGGCTTGAGCTCTTTGCGACCGTTCGAAAACATGAGACTTTGGTAAATTCTTCAAAGTGAGGTCAAGGCTGCTTTCCCAGTCTTTGCTTCAGAAAGTTGCACATTCACTCTTATAGTATTTGGGTTTTTATAGTATGGTTGGGTTAAAAGGTTAGTTTTCATGATTTCATGAACAATACAACTTAGACAGCTAGAGATGCCTGTGATGCTCAAAACTCCTAGGTATGAATCAAACGGTCCGTCGGATATCTGCAAATCGACTAGAACCCCTAACAAATATATTAAGCCAGTCATTAGTCTACTCCTGCCAATTCGTCAGACTCGTAGCATGTATGGCAAGCTCCCGTCTGGCTATGTCTGGCTTCCTGAAGTCCGATAGTCACGGGTGTTATTTGAAGAATGCCGTGAAGTGCGATCGTTGGTATCATACTCAGTGCGCCATTGAAGCCAACGTGAGCCGCGCGTTGTACACGTTCTGCTGTTTTGCGAATGTGACCTTATCGGCACCGGTTTCAGAACTAGTTATGCTTATAGCTGCTATAAGTTATGCACCTGTGAAGGGTATTGTAGCGCGGTGCAGCTGAAGCCAATGTTTTTTCTTCTGTTACCGAAAATTCAGAAAACAATTTTTTTTTATACAATATTTGATTGATATTTCGAAGTTGTTTGGGGTTAAGCCAAACATATAAAATTTAACGGTTATAAATATTTAATTTTGAAATTTTTTCACGCGAAGAATGCCAGAGACGCTATTTGATTGATGTTGTTTGAAGACAGAAGTTCAAAATTAACATCAGTTGCACTTCTTGATCAATTCCATGCTCTATGCACATGTGTCTGCTTTTAATTCGTCGAAATAAAATCAGAGCAGTGTAATGAATGTACTTTATGTATGGTTAGGCGCATGAAAGTGCAGCAAAATGTAGAATCTTCTTTGTTGCGACCGAAATAAATATTATAATAACAAAAACTAGCTAAACCCCAAACGGGAGTGTTGAAATGAATCATTCGTTGCCGCCGCAAGTGGAACATGTTGCATGTGGGCATTGCGACCGCTTAGCTGGACGGACGTTCAACAGCAAGAGGGACTGTCAATCAAGCGCTAAGCCAATGCAGCGCGCTGTTGCATGCAATAAAACCCGAACAACGTGTGGACTATGAAATGCAGCAGCCGTTGAAATGCTGCTGCATGCTGCAGGGGCAGTACGTTGCACCAGCGGCGGCCAAAGTAAGTCGAAAAAGCAAAAAAACTAACAGCAACCACAAAATGATAGGGAACTTTAAAAAGCACAACAACAACAACCACATGCATATATGTGCAACAGTAATTGCAGTAAATAACACAGATGCTGCCGCAACAACTGTACAGTGTCCGTTGAACATACAACACTTTTTGCGGCTGCCACCATTTATGCACATACTGTTGTTGCTGTTGCTGTTGGCGGTGGAAACAGCAATTATTGGCATTGTTTGCAACAAGTAACCGTCAGCCGAACGGTGCGCCGCATGCACGCCAACTTGGCAGCAAATCAAGCATTTGTTGCCGCAATATGCAACTTGCAATATAGCGGCACAACAATGCCAACAACAAACAGAAAAACAACTATTCCATTGGCGGCAGCTACTCCAACAATGTTGATGGGTACGACAAAGCCATCAACAGCAACTGCGGCAGCTGTAGGCACATCATCTCGTGCCACTGCACTTTGCAGCAAATTGTGGCAACTGCTTCAGTAGCAGCAACTGCAGCAGCATCAGCGCTCAGTTCAGTGCACAAAACTGTTGCAAACAAAATGAGGCGGAAAATGGCAGCAAGCAGCTGTAGACACCATGCACAAGCGGCATTTAGTGGGCGCACTAGTGTGCGTGTGTGCCACATGGCATTGATTGGCGCCTTCATCGCACGACTTCATTAGTTTAAAAATAACATTCCACATGCGGCTGTGCAGCAGCTTTTCTATGTTAGCGGTGGTGGTGAAATTGTGCGGATATGTAGCTACGATGTACTTCATTATCTGTATCCGGATCTATAACTAAAATTGGTTGTCACCCCTAGCTTCATCCATATCTGAAGATAGCGCCAGGTAACATCTCTGGACTTCTACAAGTAGTCGATTTAGATCTGACCTTGTTAGTACCACAAGACGATGACCACAACTTTTCCGGCCGACAGAGTCTTTTTCATCTTCATCTTTTTGGAAGAGCTTCACCGCTTAAAATCGGTCTGAGGTTTGGACCAGTGGCATTATGTTTCGTGGAATTTCATAAAGCGACGCAGAAACTCTTTTGGATTGCTCTTAGCGCTCCATCTTTATTTCCACGCTCAATATTTTTAAGAGGATACGACCCTCAAGCTCGAATATCTTCAACTGATTTCCAGTATCTTAAGCAAACATTTTTAGCTTCATTTGATCACGTTAGTCGTAGCTAGGTGGATGATCCGAAACAGTTCGTCGGCTTCTATGGTTCGATCTTCTAACGGTATCGTTTTTACGTTTCATCATCTGTCGTCTTCAAAAGTATCTCCAAACATTTCATTCTAATATATAAACATACGTTTTTAGTACCTTTTTTTCTTCTTTACTGGCGTAGGCGACGCTAACACGATTACAGTCGAGTTAACAACAGCGCGCCAGTCTTCTTCCTTTACGCTGTTTGGCAAAAATTTGATATTCCAAGTGGAACCAGATCTTTCGCCACCTGGTCTTTCCAGGTTTTCCTCTTCCTCTACTTCTCCCGGCGGGTATTGCGTCTAATACTCTCAGAGCTCATACTTTCGGGCGACATGACCTACGCTGGCTAGGCCGCTGTCTCTTAATTCGTTAACCTATGGCGATGTCATTGTATATCTCGTAAAGCTCAACCTTCCATCGATATGGAGCATAAATCTTCCAAAAATCCTTCTTTGAAAACTCGTAATGTCGTAACTCATCGAATGTTATCATCGTCCACGCCTCTGTACCATATAGCAGGACGGGGAATATAATTAACTCGTAGAGTTTGGCCTTTGTTCGTCGAGAAAGGACTTTACTTCTCATTTGCCTACTTAATCCTAAGTAGCACCTATTGGCAAGAGTTATTCAGCACTGGGTTTCGAGGATGACATTGTTGTTGCTGTTAACACTGGTTCCAAGATAGACGGAATTATCTAAGATATCGAAGTTATGACTGTCAACAGTGACGCGGAAGCCAAGTCGCGAGTGCGACGACTGTTTATTTGAAGGCAGAAGATATTTCGTCTTGCCGTCGTTCACTACCAGACCCATTTGCTTCGCTTCCTTACCCAGTTTGGAGATAGCAGAACCAACGGCGCGGTTGTTGAGGCCAATGGTGTCAATATCGTCGTACCTTCTCTCTGCTTTTTAGTACCTGCTCAATACCTATATTTATCAATGTTTCTCGTTTGTGTGCCTCTTCTTCGCACAATTTAATGAGGTTTCTGGCGTATTTGATTTGAAATAAAAACTCAAAAACAGCTAACTAAACATACAAGCGCAAAAAGCTGACAATGAATCCGCTTGTTATAACCAAATAAACAAACAAATCAGTCTATAGAGGGATAAATAAATAAATAGTCATATGAGTATGAATATATACAGAAGTGTTGAAATACTCAAATGGAAAGTTGTATACTTGGCGTTATTCTTTCTTTATGTGCACATACTATGTATATGGTATATATATTTTTCAACTTTTACGGAGTTTTGTTAACAAATTATTATAAGTATATGTGTATGTAAATAGACAGCTGCGAAATAAAAGGCAAGTTAGCGTATGACTTTCCCATTTATTCACATATGTATATGTATGCTTGTATGTATACTTAAACTCTGAGTAACTAATTCGCTAATTCACTCAGCTGTCTGTAACTTTAGTAAAAAGTAAACAAAATTTTCTCCAGTCTACAAAATTTGCGCAATCTCATTTTCATATTTCATGAAGCCTTTATATATCCATGGAGTACTTTCAAGTCGTTGTGCTTTTAAAAACATCAAACAACCTTTTGATTATTTTGTTTCCACCGCCGGCAGCTTCCTATTGCTTTTGCTTGCCTAAATCTACACTTTCATTAAATACATATACAAATACAACTTGTATATAATATATACATACATACATACATACATACATATATAATAACATAGATGTTTAATTTTAGTATCACATCTTTTGTTGTTCGCGGTGTGAAAGTTGCAAAACAGTCTTTCGCTATTAACTGTTGTTATGTTTTGTGATTGTTTCGCTTATGATTTGATAAAAAAAACAATGTAAATATGCAATTATGAGCTACTAGCTTTTGTTGTACGAATATAATGATAGAAGAGGTGCTGGTATTAAAATAGTTCAAAGGGAAGGTTCATTAAATGCAGTTCAAACAATAGTGCGCGTTTAAGGAGGGAGTGAGAGCAAGAGCCTCTTTATATACGAACATGATCCAATGATAAGTTGATGAAGTTGGAAGTTATGGTAACGGCTGAATGAGTATAGATTTCACTAAGCGGAGACCGTCAGTCGACTTACTACGGTGGACATTTCTGAATTTCCATATTTTAGTGAGGGAACTTTGCATCGAATATAGTGGTATTAGCTGCCACGGAAGTAAATGGATCGAACAAAAAACTGATATAATTCATATAGGCTGATATAATCAAATAATATATCTCTTGTCCGAACAACATAAACTTTAAATAGGTAATCTAGTTGTATTAACTATAATGGAGTATCGTGAATTAAATAAGCAACTGGTATAAGCCGTATACATACATATATGGGTTGCACCGAAAATATTTCATGATATAAATGACATAGACTGTTATAATAAAATATATTTCATAATAGAACAACATAAATTCTATACAGGTTTTCAAGTTGTATTAACTAGCTGGTTGTATTAACAACTGGTATAAAAAACAAGCGAATCGAATGTAAAACTGGTATAAATCACTTTAACTGGTATACAAAATGTATCTCATCAGTTGGTTATACATATGTCATCAGTTGGTTTAAGTAGAAAATCGAGATGTGTGTACGAGTCTCTCAACTGTAATGGATCCTGAATACTCAATTTTTATACATCACATAGACTGGCATAAGAAAATAGAAACTTTTATCATATAATCAATTTGTACGTATTTATGAATTGACGAATAATCGTGAATCGAACACTCAACTGGTATAAATCACTTGAATGACATAACGAAATGAAAAATTTAGGCATATAATCTAGTTCTGTTTGTTTATTAACTATCCCGGAGGATGTTAATTGAACATTCAACTGGTATAAACCGTGAACACATGCTTATTATGTTCACTACAAATATTTTACGTCAGGGCGAAGAAGTTCTAGGCAGATAATCTTTTAATCTTCTTGTGTATGTTTGCAAGCTGTCACAAAAAATCGTGAATCGAACATTGAACTGGTATAAAAACCAAGACTGGCATAAAAAAATGAGTAAGTGGCGAGTTAAACCACTTAAAAAAAAAATACTAAAAATGTCAAATATTTTAATAAATAAGTGAGAAAAGTTTCTTTTATTTGGACGTAAAGATTTTGATTTTTCATTCATAAAACCACGCATTTCTGGTATTTTCGTTTAAGAATTTTAAGTGAGTGCAGTAATCATTTCAGTGAGTCTTGAGAAACTTGCAAATCATTGACATTGTGGTTTAACTACAACTTATTTATTTTAATGACTTTTGATGTTTGTTTCTCTTTTTTGATTCCTATTCTACTTGTTACTCTCGGCTCGAAAGAAACCGTCTTCAATTTTTTGGCTAAAGACATTCTGTTGGGAAACCATATAATTCATTTATATTGCAAGGCGTCAATGACTATCTGGAGGTTGAACAGTGGATAAAATAAATAAGTTTTGCTGTTTTGAAGAATTAGCTAAATGTGTTGAGGTCGGATTTTTAAGAAGGCAACCGAAGGTAGACACAGCTTATTATTTAAAAATTTAAAATTTTTAGTATATCTCAAATATTCTAAATGCTACTTAAGCTATGTGTCTGTATATGGGTGATTAAATATTTATTATGAGCTATAAATATACAATGTACAGCACATCCACTCACCTTCGTTGACATGTCCGCTCTTTGGTAATAATTCGGTTTTTGTCAAGTTATTCATTTTTTCACCTCTTTGTTCCAAGCTTTTATACACAATATCGCCGGCGATGAGCAAATTTGAAGCAAATGCGATTACACGACAACTCGCACAATTAAATGACTTAGTTGTAGTGTTTTAGAAAACAGGTTAAGAACTGGAAAGGAATACAGAGAAATACAAATTTTCTTACGTTGAAAAAGAGAAACACAAAACAGTTTTGTGTTGTGGCTTGAATTTGAGAGCGGTCCGCCTCAAGGACGAATGTAGGAAAAATGCGGCGCTCCGCAGCTTAGAGATGCTAATCGCACGAGAACGCACTGCCCGTGTGTGGTTGATTATAAGAGCAGATATTTGCGACTTGTTGAAAGCTATCACTCAAAGGCAAAGCAAAGCGACGCTGCGCGTGCAAAAGCAGGGCGACTTGAGTGTGGAGCACGACATAAATAAATATATGTTTTTGTTGTTGTTGTATATATTATAAGTGTTTATAAATGAACTTGTTTTTGTCCTCTAATGGGTACATATGTATGCATGTTTGTATGTGTGTATGGGTGGTTTATCGCCGCAACAAGCCAGGTGTTTACTGGAAGCCACAACTCAAGTGTTTTTGCTGCTGTTGTTGTTATTAAATCTCGAAATTGGAAGCAACGGAAGTGTTGCTGTTGAACTAAATCGCTACATAAATGCCGTGAGTATGTGTATGTATGTATAAATGCGTGTAAATATGTGAAATTAAAGTGTCTTGAACGGCTTTGTGCTCTAGCGGCTTTTATGTTGTGTTGATATGGTCTTAATGGCAGCACTAACAGCAAATTAAGAAAAAAACAGAAAAAAAAATAAAAATTAAGTAGATACGGAACAATGTTTGGCTTTCTGTATATCTGTGTGTATGTCTGCATAGAAGCGTACTTGTTCCTCAGTCTTTGAGATATCAAAGTGAAATTTGGCACACGTTCATTTCTACTGAAGAAGCATTTTTGGACTACTATAACAAATAGCTATCATAGAAACTGGCAGATCAAAAACAAGTTCTTCTGTTGACAAATTTTTTTTTTTTATTATTTATTTGAAAAAATATCTCTGTAAGATTTGGGAAAGATTATTGCCTCAGACAAAAAATCGGTCAGATCAGACCTTTATATCATATAGTGGACATCCAAGTTGACGGTCCAAAATCATGATTAAGACCTTCTTATACTCTGCCATACAGTAAAGAATGCACCTGTGTAGGGTATTTTTTCTTGCGTTTACTATTCTCTAATTAGTCCACGCCCGTCTCTAACGCTTTGCTTTGCACTTTACGCTGCGCACACTTTCGCCACACGTTTGTTGTTTATTTTTCGGAATTGCTTTTTCCATTGAATTTAGCGTTATATTTTTCGCGTGTTGCGTTTTTATGCGCCCAACGGTAACGATGTTTTCATTATTTTTCACCCGGTTCCAATTTGAAGGGTTCATGCACTCAACCAAGCCAAGAGCCGCTTACAAGAAATAAAAATAAAAACCCCAACAACACACTTTTCCAGCAATTGCTTCAATCAAGTGCGTATGGTTCTCAATTAATCTTAATTTCATCACTGAACTTTCAACTCACTCTTCACTTTACACTTTGCTGCCTGCCAGCACTTCTGCCACAAAAGTTCACTTTAAACCCGTCACACTCTCGCACTAAACGCATTTATTTCAATAAAAAATAGAATAAGAAAATATGAAAATGATTTTCCTCAAACGAAATCAGTGAAGTATTTTCACAGCTGTAACGCAGCAGCTGCATTCCTCGCTGTGTGTCGTCCGTTGCTCGAATGCACTTTGTTTTTTACTCGCCAGCTACTAGCGCGCCACTACCGTTGTGCCACCACTTCACTCACACGTCCGCAAATTAATGCTCGGCGATGGTTGGATGGATGGCCGGTGGACTCAGCGCTATGCTGAACTGCCAACAATGGCAGCAACAACAACAAGTGCTTAAGTGAGTGCCTAACTCAAATACAAACGAGGTGTATGCATGGTGTACGAGCTGTCTCTTATACACATCTAGATGTGTATAAGAGACAGACTCAGCGCTATGCTGAACTGCCAACAATGGCAGCAACAACAACAAGTGCTTAAGTGAGTGCCTAACTCAAATACAAACGAGGTGTATGCATGGTGTACGAGAGTGTTGTTTTGAATGCAACAAAAACAAAGGCACAAGAATTTAGCAACAACAACAATTATAATCAGTAAAATGTGTATGTGTACGTGTGTGTTGTGAGTTGTCGTTGGAAATTTTGTTGTTGTCGTATTAATGTAGTAATAACATACATATTTGAAAGTGTAGAGAGCGTTATTTGTGCACTGGAAGAACTAAGAGTTGCCACTTAATTTATATTTTTTCTGATAAGACAGGTTTTGCTTTGTAGCAAAAAAAGGGGGCGCTATTTAAAATAGTAATAAGATAGAATGCGAGAAACAAATTTGCTCTCTAGAATGACGCAGGGTTGCCACTTAATTTATACATTCTAATGCGTTAGATTTCTACTTAAAAATAGTAATATGGATAGTACAAAGACAGAGAGAGGGAAACAAAGTTTGCGCTACAAAATGGCACAGAGTTGCCACTTAATTTATAATATTTTGTAATGCGGTGGATTTTTAGTTATATATTAAAATATACATATCTCAAGATGCAAAGAGACAAAGAAAAATTTTTGCCCACTTTAATTGCACAGAGTTGCCACTTAAATGTTTTTTTTAGTGAAATTTTTAGATAAATTAAAAAAAATACTTTTGCCCTAAGTTTGCGTAGTCTTATACACCACGTTTGATCACTAAAAATATAATTTTTTGTGAAGAATGACTATATTGAACTAGAGAGTTCTTTGAATAAAAATTTCAGGGCAAGTATCTGCATGTTGTTTCAAAAGACATGCTTTATTTATACCAAATAATCTTATTTATTTATTTAAATAAGACCTGTAAATAAATTTACAGACAGACTAGGAAACTAAGGGAACTGGCTGATGGGCTTTCGTCCCTGAATATATAATTTTGATTGTCCGACTTGAGATCCATAACTATATACAAAATTTCAGTTTCCGAAGTAAATTTTAGAAATTTATACGAGCTTAGTTCTGAATTTATAAAATACCTTAAGATCAAAATAAAGAAAATTTTAATAGCATGGCAGCACTATCAGTGGAACTTATAAGAGACATTTACAGTTTGGAAAGCAATGTAATACATTCAGCTATAGAATAGCAAAATTTTCCATGTGCTGATGATTTGAAATACTAAAATTTGTATTAACAAAAATTTATAATAAAATTCTTGCAAAGGAACTCAAACAGAACTGCATCTGTGTTGAAAATTGGACTGAAAACTAATTTGTCTATTAATAGAGAGCCTTCTAAACTGCACTTAATACAATGGTGCCATTCATCGCCGTCCATTCAACCGGCCTTTGCATTGGCAGCACTGGATTTAGCGCTGGAGTAGAGTATACTACACAGATGCGTGAGTGTTGGTGCGGCCATTGTCTTCACTTCCTATTTGTTTTCATAATTGTTGGTATTACCTTTATATGCATATGTATGAATATGTATGTACATATATGTATATGTATTGTGCATAATTTTAAACTCATTTGCATTGTTTTCAAAAGAAAACCAGTTTTGAGTGTAAGGACATTTGTAGCTACTCATATAACACTTGTAGGTGCTCATGTATTCACAAAAAATCAATAAAAAATATTTCACTATATAAATTAATTATAATATATGTATATATGTACGTATGTATAATATTAATAATTTCTCTAAAAACTGCTATCAATTTCTTCCGCCTTTTATTACTTATCATAAAATCTACCAATGACAATAACTAACTTTCAACTGAAATTGAGTGAGTCAACTTGTTTGCCTTTTCGAAGTACTTCGCTCTTTTGCTATGCACTAAGCAACAGGTAGTATCAGTTCTTATACATACATATATACACAACTATTCAATAAAATTCTCTATGAGCTCAAATCGAATTCAACTGAATGAAAGTTACTCAAACACATTGTCGTTTCAAGTAGACATTTACCTACTTACAAACAACAGTGTACCAACATATGTATGAAATACTTGGCTATTAAAGGCCGTAGACTCTCGTTTACCGACACAATTGGCAGCAAACCGATTGTACTGCCTGACTATTGTTGTTGACAAACAAACGCCAAATTCATAGGTGCCCTATAGGAAATGCAGAGGAGAAGTAATGAATGATAGTAACTAAGACTTAGTAGCATAGGACACATAATATTTTTTCCAGGATTATTTGTTGTAGATTGAAATAATATTATTTATGCGTTAGCAATAACAATTTCCAGCAATTTTGGCATTTAATCAGGGAAAAACTTAATTCTGAAGAACGTTTACAAACCGTTCAACTTTATTAAGAAAATTCACGTCTGCTTCGCTCCACTTATGGTCAACATAAGTACTCAGTAGGCCGAGCGTACTAGTCGCAACACCATCGCCTCTCTTGAGACCCATTACTTATTGGATAATATTCGACTAAATAGACCACATCCAGCAGGACTGTGCAAAGTCGATTGGGCGGCGTTCGCAGAAAGTCGGACTGACGTATGGAACGACTTGGCTCATTTTATGTCGAAATCTTAAATTGAAGGCGCTTACAGCTTGTGCAAGAACTAAAACCGCTCGACCTTCAGAAAGGACATCGCTTCACTCGAGAGGATTTTGAAAAGTTTCAAGAAGAAGCTTTTCAAGCCAAATTTTGTTCAGCAAAGAGGTCCATATCTGGCTCAATGGGTATGTAAACAAGCAAAATCGTCGCATTTTGGTAATATCAAACCTGAAGAGATTCAAGAGCAGCCATTTCATCCAAAAAAAAAAAGCACCGGTTTGGTGTGGTTTGTAGTTCGGTGGAATCATCAGTCCACATTTCTTCAAAAATCATGCCAGTAAGAGCGTAACCGTCAATGGCAACCATTATCGCGCCATGATAATCGACCATTTGATGCCCGAAATTGAAGCTCGTGATCTTGACGACATTTGATTTCAGCAAAACGGTGCCACTTCCCACACATTACATCAGTCAATAGATTGATTGAAAGAACACTTCTGTGGGCAGATAATTTCACGTTTTGGGTCGGTTGGTTGATTTCCTTCAGGGTACTCAATAGAGCATATGTATTTGTATTAGTAAACCACATAAAAATATAAAAACAACAAGCGATCGTTGAGCGCTACGCTCGTAAGATTCGTTGATATCTAAGTATGTTTGCACACAACCATCAAAAGTCGGTAGAGAAGTGAAGTTTTGTTGTTTAAATACGACACCTTTAGTTGTTGGCTGAGCTTGGCTCAAAGTGGGCACTAGTAGCGGGTAAATAAAGCGCGTGCAATTAGTGTGTGTGTTAATGTATGTGTGAACAGAAATTTTAGCAACCACTAATTTTATATACCTAGCTAAAAATAATTAAATAAAAGTAAATAATTAATTTAAAAAATTAAAGGATCAAAATTATATCTGAAATTGAAACGCACTTGTATTGTTTTACTCTGAATTTGTGAATTCCAACTTGAAAAGTGCTCTGGTGTATGCAAGCAAGTTGGCTAAGTGTATTGGCAGTGCGTTTGAGCTCGCCATTAACCGCTTAAACCAGTTTCTGCATCGCGTAATTGCGCTTGTGAAGTGGCCAGTGGTGCGTGAAGGTGGAAAATTAATTATGTAAAATGTATAAGTGAAATAATTAATTAAAAATTTAAAACGAATTTTTACAAAGTTGACAATATCGATATTTATAAAGGAACAAACAAAAAAGCAAAAAAAAAGTTTACTCTTGTTGCAGCAAAATACTCTACATAAACAAAAAAGTTGCCATACTCAAATTTGAATTTAAGCGGTCAGTTAGTTTTAGTTTTGGATTTGTACAATATATTCAGAGATTGTAGCGCCATCACCTAGTAACCGATCAATTTGCACTCTTATCAAAGGAAACTGCAAACAATTTTTTAAACCATATTAATTTGCAAAAATAGATTTTAGAGCTCCACAACGCGCTACTTTCATGTAAATCCTTTCACTCTTTCACAAACATGCCTACACATGCTCTAAGAATAGTGCTACATACTTACAAAACCACTTCCCATAGCATTGTTTTTAGGCGCAGACCTTCGGAGAGCTCACCACTCACTGATCATTGCGTATGAGTCATCGGCATCTTTGCCGGTTTGCTATCAACCAACAACGGCCCGAACAAGCTGCTTAACAGCCAACCAATTAACCACTTACACATTTCTTTACTAACCAGTTGCCGCGTACACGTAACAGAATACAAAAACAATAACAAATTTACAGGGAAAAAACTAAAAAGAAAAGACAATCATATTTGTTTGTGTGCGTGATGACTTCGTGACGTGCCGCACAACGACACATTTTACTTCTTTTAATAATTATTTGTTGGCTGTTAAGGTGCGAGTAAACAAATCATAAAAGCTGTTTTCGTTGCCATTTTAGAAAAGTTTCAAAATAATATTGCCATAAAACAGATAAAGTAAAATAAATAGAGAAATCAAATAAAAGTTTACAAAAATTACGTGCAAAACCAACAACACACAACGGAAATACACTTCAGTGCGAAAAATACATAGTAAAAGCATAACAGGCGCGCATAAATAAACTCCTGCTGCCGACATGCCTTTCGGTTCTACTGCAAGTGCACTGGCATTGCGCTTTGCCTCACTGCTGCTGCCGACTTCGTTGGCCGTCGCCAAGGCAGCTTCGGGTGGCAAAACGGCTGCCAGCAAGGATTGCCATGGCAGGATCTGTAAACCAGTTGAAGAGTACTGCTCGAACTTTCTCGAAGGCTGTGATCAATGTGAACCCATCTGTAATCCGGAATCGCAAAATTTTCATGCGGATACCTGCGAAAGGGAATGTGCCGGTAAGTGGGCTTACATGTATGAATAAAAATAATGAACAAAATTAGTATATCAAAAGTTACTTTGTATTAAGTATTATAGCCGTCTCTAGCTTTTTTTCGATTGTCATACCTTGTATGGTGTGCATTGGCTTTATATAATATATTTATATAATTGCGGTTATAAATGTGGAGAGCAGTGGTCTCTGAAGCTCAAAGCAAATAATATCTTTAATATATCTCATAAATATATTACCTATTCTTACTTTATGCATCAAAGTTACCGACCTACCCTCTCCAATATGTACATGTATTCGATCGTGCAGTAAAGAGGAGGAAAGGAATAATTACCGTTATAGAGCTACCATTTCATTTCGCTTTCTTTAACCGCTTTCATTTCAAAAAATCTTTATTTTAAATACTAGCAAATAAATTTGTGCTTCCTTGAAAATCAACTAACGGTTAAATTATTTGTTACTTACCCAATTTCGTTACCGGAAATTCCTGTTAAAGCTTCTATGAGTTTATAAAGGACCAACTGATAAATCTCACGGAAACTCTTGCGTGATCGTTCATCCCTTTCTTACGCATATGATTTATAAGTTTCACTGTGGGCACTTCCCTATTAAATCTTGCAACGTATTGGATTTTTGGTAGTCAAAAGAAAATACATTAGCTGACTTCAATACTGTCAAGTTTTACATATTTTTGACCAGATTTGATAATCTACTGTCAAGACTAAAAATCAAAAACATTTTTGGTCTGGAAGACTGTGGACTTTAAAAAAATATTATAAAATACAACCTGAACGAAACCAAAGGTTTATGGAAATATTTTTTGTTCTGAAAAAAAAAGGCAAAGAATCGGAACACAATTACGCAAGCACCTGAGTACTAGGTAGTGGTGCCCTTCCCTTTAAAAACTGTTATGGATTGTTCTATTTGCTTAATGGATCCTAGAAAGCCTTTATTGCACTATTTTTCGTGGAAATTTGCAAAAACTTTTGATTAAGCTGAGCCGATTTAGACATGTCCGTCAGTCCGTCCGTCTTTATACATATACTCGAATGAGTGCAACAGTTTTTGCTTTGTCGTTCTGAAATTTTGAATTATTTGTGCTTTTCTCCTCAAGAAGTTTCCCATTTGGCTATATCGGAAACTATAGCATATAACTGCCATACAAATTGAACGAGTCAAGTGCTTGCATGGAAAATTCTTTAATTTAAAGAAATATCTTTAGAAAATTTGGCAAGGGTTTTTATCCATACAAACTCGCCCATCAAACTCAAGCTAAATTTAACGTTTATTAATTTAACAAGGTAACTTCACGTGGAACTCATTTTGACAACTAAAAACTTATTCCTGTGAAATCTCGAGGTAATTAGCGTTAAATTTCATACATAATGCCTTATAATCTAATTAAATTTAATACGTGAAAAATTTCACATTTCATTATATCAATTTTCTTATGCCAGCGCAAATCAAATAATGCGGCTTATAAAAAATTTAATAAATGAAATAAAAATAGTGGAAAAAAGTTGTAAGGCAAAGAAATTGCCGCCTGGCATGCAATGTAATTTGAGCTGCCGTTAACAACAAAAAGGCATAGGTAAATGCAAGTGCATAAGTAAACAATAAATAAACAAAGCAAACATATGTAGTGGATAGGTGTGCTTGAAGCAAATTTGTCCGACCTTTTTTCTATGATTTCACGACAACGCTTCGAAGAACGCTCTTTAGAAAAGCTTTGGCAGTGTGTAAATTGCAATTTGCATTTGTATTTTAAACAAATTCCAGTTACTATTATTTTTAATTTAGTAACTGACTTTTCATTGTATGCAACGGCTGACGTTATCTGTTAACAAAACAATAAAAAACCATGCGCCAAACCGGTAGAGCAAATGACATCATAACGAAAGAATTTGCAAGTGCAGCAAAAGTGAGGAAGTGCGGTTTACAGGTGTGAGAAATCGGAAGACGTTTTAATAAGTAAAGAACTGCAGCTGAATTGAATTTAGCAGCAGTTTTCAATATTTGTTGATAAAGTACTTTTGGAAAAATAGCAGCATTTCTTAAACTGCTTATATCGTGAGTGATTGAAAAAGTGTTTAGTAGTAACTTTAGTTTAAACGAGGAGTTAGGCAAAAGGAATCAAGTATATGGTTACCAGGGTTTATTAAATATGTATTTGAGTTAATGAAAAAAAAAAATGTTGATAGATTGAAAATTGTTCCTGTTCTCGAAACACTTTTCATCAACACTCTTTGTTATGGACTCAGCTCCTACGGCGAATTTTGTGCTATCTCTTCGATCGAATGAAAACGGGTTCCACGGAAAGGCAATTTCAGTTTGGGAAATAAGAGAAATTAACACAGATCCAAATCTGCAGAATACGGTGTTTGATCGATGTTATTCATTGCGTTTCTGGACTTAAATTCGGTCACAATCGTGGCTCAATGTAAAATACATGAATTGTTCTTCTACAATTCCGGCCGTTTTCGACGAACGAGTACCGAAAAACAATGTGCATCAATTTGAATTTTAAACGGCTTGGGCTTAGTTTTTTGTTTCGGCTCGTTCTTTCTCTCCATTCCGGTGACTTGTTTAAATATCAAACTTATAAATCTATGCCGCATCGGCAGTTATAATGCGCATGAAGAATGTGGGAAAGAAATAGGCCAGTTTACGGTACTCTTTTTGGTAAAATAAAGTGCAGCTTCATGGGGTCGAGTCGAGCAAGAACGCGTTTCATGACCAAAATATCCACCAAAATCATTCGAACGGATTCGCGAGAGATGTCGAGCTCTCTTGCCATCTCTCTAACACTTGGTTGACGATTTTCAATCACCATATCCTTCTTTAATATTTTCATCAGTTGAAGAGGTCTCAGGTCGTGCAGATCGAGGCATATTTTTCACGATCTCGACCTTCTTTGAAGATTTTGTATCACTCGTATACTTGCGTTTTTGATAAAACTGAATCACCGCAAGCCTTGTCCAACATTTACAACGTTTTTGCGCATAAAATTCGGTTAGAAATACAAAATTTGTGGCAAATTCTTTGTTCTATATTTTTATCGATTGTAAAAATTGCAAAGCACAGAGGTATACCGACTTTAGCAGCCGCTGTAAACAAACCGATTGAGAGATCGCACTCATATTATAGTAATTAAGAACAGTCCTACCAACTTAGCACTAATTCATTTGATAATTATTTTGTTCCCTTTAATATCTCCGTACATACTTACATTTTTTTAATTTATCAACTCATCTCCTTCAGATTACAAAATATACGATCCGCTCAAAGCCGAAATACACAGCATACACGAACAACAAAATACCATATTGATCCTGTTGATCGTGCTACTCACGCTCATCGCTGTACGCTACATCTACAAATGCATATGCTGGCTGCGACGCAAACGTTTCTGTGCGCTGCTGCTAAAGAAGCTGCACAAACACCATGAAGCAGCCGGCGCTGGGGTGAACAGCAAAGACATGGTCATCGGTGCGACAATACCGAATGTGATGGCCATAAATGGCGCTATGGAGCGGCCGCCATCGCAGATCTACAGCGTGACAGGTAGAAAAATTCGAATTTTTCATTTTAACTCTTTTCTGAAATTATCTTTCTCATTTTTTAGGCGCCGAAGGTTCGGTTATGACGTTAACCACACCAGTGAGTACGCGCTATCCGGCGGAGAATAGCACTCCAACAACAACTGTGACGGGCGAATACTCATATGATAATCAGGCGCTCGCCGTGACGCCAGTTTCGGAGAAACCAAATGGTAGTGTGCGTGCGTTTTGATCCTATCTAACCTACAAACGTGTGAGTTGTGGTTGTTGTCGAAATTGTGTTAAGGCAAAGCAATTTCGATTCAATATTCAAAAACTTAGTGCAAACATTTTTTGTTAACGCTGAAACTTCTAGTGCCGCATAAATTTGATCTTCATCGATCGATTAGTGGTCTTCACAGTTTAGGTGTTTTAAAAACAATACAAAATATTTTTTTTTTTTTTTTGCATATTTGAAGTAATTATTGAAATAGTATGTATATTTGAAAATCATAATAGTGTACGGCAGTGATGGCACCTTGCCGTTCGCAGCAATCACATAAATGCTCAGCGTGTATGTAATTGATCGTAAGAATGATGATCATGCGAAAACCCGTTGAAAATCTCTGACTATAATAATCGCTGAAATTTCCCCAAATATAATAGAAGCTGCGGTTCAGCTAAGCAATTTCATATCGTATATTTATATAATTAAATTTTTAAATATTTTTTTGTCGATTGCAAATTTATTGAGAATCATCGATGACTCGTATATTGGCGTGTTGACGTTCATCACATACTCATGTACTTAAAGTTAGTAATTTATTTAGTTTTAAAATAATGAAAAAAAGAGAAGATATTAATTGAACTAGCAACGAAAACATCATTGAGAAAGTATTGAACAGCTGGCTAAGTACTAAAGTATGATTGTACAAATTAAATTATCGATGTAAATCCCAAAAAGTACTGACTAATAACGATTTTTTTGTGTTGGTTCGAGATATTGATTTGATTTAATCAAGCACTGTAAAACATCACGTCCATTATGTAAGTGATATTTATTCTTTAAAAGTAGTGAGTAAGTTTTGCTTCCATTTTAAATACTATGTACTTACGGATAAGCAATATATTAGATATAACAGATATTTTAATAAAATTATACTCTTTGATTAAGAGAACTGTGTTTTCTGCATGATTGGTTTAAAAAAAAAAGCTAACACTTTCCCTAAGTGAATTTAAAATTCATGAAATAAATTCATTTAGCAGGTTTTTATTGTCCTAATTGTGAAAAATATGTAAATTTCTATACGTCACTTATATGTTTGTTATGTGTACTTAATAGTTAGGCTTTAAACGCGAAAAATTCATCCAAAAATTGAGGTAGAACTTCTATCACTCTGTTTATTTACAATAGTAAATGCTTGCTAATTTGATCGACAAATATAACTCAGAGCTATAGTGCTATCATATTTGATAAAATATTGTTCTTCGGCGATTATAGTTAAAGCGATTAACTTTCACTGTATATCTTTTATAAATACTAATATAAGTTACTTTCTCCTAATACCAGCGGCGTAAGTAGAAACAATAATAAGGGGGATTTTAAGTGTAAACATGGGAAGAGAAAAATAAAAATAGTTGGTGGTGCCGACGAGTGTTTTTGATTTTCAAATATAATACGTTGAGCAATACCAAAACCTTGATTAGGATCGACAAGGACCTCTCCGAGACGTTAGATACCAAACCAAAATTTCAGACAAGGCGACTCCTTAAAGGGGCACCTTCTTCAATTCACTGCTGGATAAAATAATTCGACCTGCAAAGCTGAATAGAGAATGGTGCAATCTTCTATAGGAGAGTACAACTGCTGGCGTACGCTGATGACATCGATATCATTGACCATAACAACCGTGCTGTTAGTCCTGCTTTCTTCAGGTTGGATAGAGAGCAAAACAAATGGGTCTGGTAGTGAACGACGAAATATCTGCTGTCATCAATCAAACAGTCGTGGTACTCGCGACTTGGTTCCCTCGTCACTGCTGACAGTCATAACTTCGAAGTCGTAAATAATTTTGTTTATCTTGGAACCAGCATTAACATCAACACCAACAATAATGTCAGCCTTGAAATCCAACGCAGAATAACACTTGCCAACGGGTGTTACTTTGGACTGATTAGGCAATTGAAAAGTAAAGTCCTCTCTCGGCGAATAAAGGCGAAACTTCATAAGTCACTCATTATTCCCATCCTGCTATATGGTGCAGAGGCGAGTTTTCGAGAGAAAGGTTCTGAGAAAGATTTATGGTTCTTTGCACGTTGCACGACGTCATTGGCATAGTGATAATTTGGCATCAAAGTTTTCCCTGAGCACTTCAAAGGCCCGAGAATTGTTGGGTTTTGAAATAGCTCCACGAAAAGCAGTTAAAGCAGTTAAATCTGCACATCCGGATAGCCAGTCAGGTAGCGTTGATTTCTATTCCTCAACTTCTACGTATTTCAGATACCATCGAGTAATTGTTTGATCGTGTTGCAACCTAGAATTTTTACCATCGTATCTACTAATATTGTGAATGAGTCAACTGTTTTTCCGTTTCCTTTCTTTTTATTTCCATATTTACCTCGCACTTAATGTAGTTCCAGAAATGATTGAGATGCGTTTCGAAGCAAGTGGACGGCAAAAATATAAAACTCAAATCGCTGTCTGTTATTTCCTGCGCTACAGCTTATGAAAAGATAATTTGAAGGCTTCATCTCAAACAAAGTTCTGTTCTAACTTATTTATTTTGCATCCGGTCAGCAGGATCTCATAGGTGATCAGCTCCAGTTTTGTACCAAAGTGTAAAAGAACATACCTTGTAAAAACTTGAGTGAAATGATTCGGTTATAGAAAGAATTAGTTTGAAAATATATCGTTATTCTACTTCTGCTACAAGCGAGATATTTCAGGTATATATATTTAAATATTTAAACAAGTTCGAGAGCCAAAAAAGTGGAGAAAGGTAAGTTTAACTGCTGTCCATAACCGCTTGGTTAATCTTGGCTATCTACTGTTTCAATGTTTAAATTAAACACCATTTAAATTTATTTTTAAGAAAACACAAAGAAATGCATTTATTGTCATAATCTTACTTTTATATAGATTCGAACATTACAGTACTTAAAATTAAAATTTCGCATACCTAAAGAGACAATTTTTTGTACGAAAAAATATGTATTTTACAACTATTATTTAATAAATATGTATGCATGGGTATGTATGTATATAAATATTTATGATTATGTATTTCGACTCAATCAATGTATATTCTACAGAATTTGTAAAAAACGTTTGGTGTTGAAAATATGGCCGGTTAAAAGCTAAGTACTCACATCAAACTATATATACCATATAGTTACACTTCTTACGTGTTTATACAAGAACTGGCAAGATAAATGGTCTACATAAATGTATATGTGTAAACATATGTATGTATGTATAAAATTTCAGCTCTACAAAGTTTTCTTAACTCTATTAGTCACTCAAGTACTCAATTATCGAATATTTATATTACATAACTATGAAACGCTCAAAAGGCACTGGACCACCCACGGACTGCACATACTTCCCTTAATTCTAAAGTCAGTTCCCTCACACATATCGTAAGTTAAACCCAGTACTGGTTTCTACGTAAGAGCGGATTACTAGCCGGCGCTGAGGGCGGTGTTGCCGTTGGCGGCGCGCTACTTTGCGGTACCGTTGAATAGCCGCCAAAATCATTGGCCATATCGCACGATGAACTCCACGTATCATTCTCCATGTGATAGGGATTGTAACGCTGTGGCAACATCATTTGCTGCGCATCATCGGTTTCATCACCTTCGTCCGGGTCATAGTCGGGATAATCATGTTTGTACGACTCAACTGGTATAATCTTGCAATGTGGTATATTACTGAAACCGGGTAGCGGTGTGGAGGCGCCGGTAGCGGGCACTGAGTCCGCCTCCGAGTTGGCGTAATGATGATGATGATGGTGGTGGTGATGATGTTGCGGACTAACTGAAGTCAAATCGGGTGGACAAGGCAAAGCTGGTGGTTGATCTTTCGAAATATCGGCTTTATCGCGACGCAAGTAACGTATCTTGAGTAGCAACATCACAACCAAGATACAGACAATGAGCACAATAAGCACTATCAGTAGCGCAACGTAATTGAAGCTGAACTCGCTACTGGCCATGGTGACTTTATTGCCACTGGTGTCTTGCGGCGCACGATACTCAATATGAACTACGCTCTGTGCCGGTTGCACGGTCTTTATGTGTAACTGATACTCAAAGTAATCCATATCCTCCACTGTAAGCTCCACCGCTTCATTGGGCACGAAGTAAACAACGCCACTGCGCAGTTCCTTATACGAAAACGTACTAGTAGAGCGCTCATTTTGCGACTCGGCCGCTAAGCCGGTGCTACGTATAATCTTCCGTAACTGGCCGGTGGTGGGCATGCGCGTAATGACGAATTTCGGATTGAATTTGTTCAACTTCAGCGAGAGCGGATTTTCCGCGACGAGCACGGACTGCAAGCGTACCTTGCCCAATTCGTTCACCATAGAGATATTCGTGATTTTGATAACCGGCTCGACGGCAACCAGCACATCCACCGTAGCGGTGTATATGGTGCCCGGCACATAAGCGCTGACTTGGAAGGTGTCATTGGAGCGATTCAGATCCGTTTGCATGTAATTTATTTGTGCCGTTTCCAGTTGGTGTTGATTGAAACGCAGTGTGGGCTGGTGCTTATACACGATGATGCCATACAGCGGTGAATTGGTGATGTTGTACGACAGGCGTTCCTGTTGCACATTCGTGCGCAAAGAGATGTGTTCCAGCTTCATAACGGTTGTGGTGGCACCTTGCGGCACCAGCACCGGATATTGATAGTCTGCTGGCAGTAAGCTGATGGGCGCAATTTTGATGGTGAATACCTCATAAGCCGGATTGAATTGTCCATCAGAGACGGTAAAGCAAAAAGTCGTGGACTGCGGTGTACCGAAGTGTACAAAAACAATGCGACCATTGTTGATATCGGCTTGTGTGAACTGATTCGAATATGCCAGCAAATCTTCGGCGTGTCCGTCGCTATTAAGCTTCTTGAGTACACCAAGCGTCGGTCCACTCATCACATCGTAGACAATCTCATCGGGTGGTGTATCCTTGTCTTCGGTAAGTAGCATATTACGCGTAATTGTTTGGTTTTCACCTTCCACCACAGTCATCTGCGGAAAATGTGTAACGAGTGTGAAGGGCTGATCGTTTATCGGCTTTATGGAGACCGGCACGGTGAGGTTGCATAGAAAAATGTTGCTGCGCGTGGTGGGATAAATTAAAAAAGGATTTGGGTTGGTTAGTTGAAAAAAGTGATCAAATCTGTTAGTAGCCAATCATAGGTTAACTTATTGTAAGACAGACAGAACTCCGAACTTGTAAGATCTGCGCTACCCCGATATTTACTTTTAATCAGTCGAGCTGTCAAAATTTGATTCTCAAATATACACTTACCCTTGCGCTAGGTACTGCGACAGATACACCGACATTAAAATCGTATCGTCCTGCGTATCGGAGTGATCGTGTATATAATACACTTTCTTAGTCAAAAAATCGCTTGGCTGAAACGTCTGCATCGCTTTGAACTCATGCCCGAGTCCAATACTGCCATGCATAGGTTTTTGTGTGGCCTCAATATACAACTCGGGATTATTTATGCCAGCACGTGTTTTTAGATACTCTAAAATCTTAGAGAAGTCCAACTTAATTGGCACTGAGCCACCTTCATCAACTTGCAGTTTCGACACAGGCAAAAAGCGCAGTAGACCACCGGAAGAAACAGATATTTCCACATTGAACTTTTGATCCAGTAGGCGATCACTACGATCGACCACCACATCAAAGTAAAACGAATCGTTTATACGAAACTCCATTATGACCGAAGTGTGTTCGTAGAAGATGCGTCCATTATCGATGTCATTCTGTGTAAAACCGGTAACTTCCTTCGAGAAACCATTATCTGAATATTCATTTACTATACGTCCGAGACTCGGCGGTACTGTTATGTTATAATATATCTCACGTCCCTCATCGGAGCAACGGAAGTATAAGTAATCGCGTAAAATTTGCTTTTTGGTGAGCGGGAAGACATGCAAATTCGTGTTGCGCTCTTCAAGTATCTCCACAGGTCTTATGGCGATATTCAGCAATTGATCTGCGGTGTTAAAGAGTCCATCCGTGACCATAAATGACATTTCGTTGCGACGCGATGTGGAATCGTGTATGAAGCAAATTTCTTCGTTGTTAATTTGTGCTTGAGTGAAAGTATCAATTTTTTGTTGCAGATCGCCACGTTTGGCCAAATAACCACCATAAATGTAATTGACAATAAAGGTTATATTATCGGCTGGTGTATCGTAGTCTTGCGCCACTATAAGGTAATATTTTCAGAGATACATAGCTAAAAAATATTCAAAAACTTACTAAGATCTGTGTACTTAATGATGTATTTGCCACCACTCCACACTTGCAGTCCGGTATTCGTAACCACCATCGGCTGTTCGTCATTGACCGGCACCACGGAGAATTCCAACTCGAATGGTACGCTCTCTTTATTCCTTGCTGTAGCTAATAATGTCATAACATCTGTCGCATTCTCATTGCCATTATGGAAATACTGTATGCTGCCCTGATCCAGTTGTTTTTGAGTAAAACGTTTCACTTTGGAATTGGCTGCCATAATGTAGCCCGAAGTCGGCGCTATAGTTATTATGTATTCCAGTATTTTACCACGGTAATACTCGGAGAAAGGCTGAATGTCCGAAGAGCTCAACTGGATCGTTTTTCCTTTGAGAAGGAGAGAGGGGTTATGTTTTAGTTTGTCGACAAGGATTTTTTTTATTCATTTTGCAATATGCAAAGCCTGGCTCAAGACTTTGGGACATCTAAAGTTTTTAGCACGGAGAACCTAAAAATATTTATACGAAACCCTTGTCGCAGAATCTGGCGACATTTCAGATACTGATATTTAAGAGTCCCAGTGAGAAAGCGAGTTCGAAGTCTTCGTTAAGACAACATTCGAAGAATTAAGAAGAAAATGTGGTTACGAACCTGAGCCATATAAAGACTAATCTTGCCGTAACAAAACAAAACCCAATGGCTACACTTGGTCGGACACTGCTTAGTGAGTATCCTCGCTACGATAGTTCGAGAAAAACTTAACTATTTAAGTTATCACCTCTTCATCTCCTCTCAGAACCCCTACCTTCAACAACGGATACCACATTCGTATGCATATAAAGCTTCTCCGGTATGATGACAATTTTCAACATCAAGTTTCGCAGCCAAGTAATACCATTTGTCACATCAAACATAAAATAGTCCATGGACTGATTGACGCCGGCTTGTATGTAGAACATTTTCTCCGTATTTATTGCTGACTGATCGAAGACCTTGCAATTGTATTCATCATCGAATGACATGGATTGCATTTCCAAATAGCCATGCATGGGCGAAGAAGTAACCAAGAATGTAATGTCACCGGGAGAGATGTTGGGATGAACGACCTAAGATAGAAAAAAATATAGTTCATAAGCCAAATAAATCATGTTCAACTGTTTTCAAATACCTCTAGTACGTCGCGTGAGATCAGCACACTCGTAGATTCCTCCACATTAAGCGTTTGGTTCTTCTTCACTTGCAAGGGTTCCCAATAGGCTGAGGGGTATATGCGCATGATCACCTCACCCTCAGCTGAGATGTTTTTGATATGCACACGATAACTGTTGATGTTAGGGAAACAAATTTGGTAAAATGAATTGACGCAGTTTAAAATAAAAGAAATCACTACTCACCGCAATTTGTCCATGGATGCGATCTCCGTATTCCAGTAGACCAAGCGATCACGCTCAATATCCAAGTGTGTGAAATTAGTCAGCGAGGTCAGATTCGCTGATTTATATTGACCCGTCATAGTATCATTGCCGCCACTTCGTGATCTGCCCAAATACATGAGTATACCATAAGCTGGTGGCTTGATCACCTCATAATAGATCTCATCCAACTTCATGTCCAAATTAGTCTCCAATATGAAATCTTTATTGCGTAAAATAACGAATTTTCCCTCCTGCACGATTGAAGCATTCGTCGGTAACATGGATACAAATGGATCGGAGGCATGCACCTCCAACAAACCATTCACCTCATGCTGACGATCCGTCACTATGAATGATGCTGTGCCAACATCGGGTCCTTTATGCTGGAAAGCTATGCGCCTATTTGTGATGTCATCCTGACTGAAGGTGTCTATGAAATTACCCATCTTGTAGAAGGCGCCATTCGTGCTCGAAACATGTATATACAATATATCCGAACGGTTTGTATTCACATCGGCATCCAAGTATTGCAACACATCGGGACTGAGGGTACGGTAGCCACCACGCACCACGTGAAAAATACGTTCCGCCGTGCGATAGGGTGCATTATCGTTGATCAATTTGATGCGTACATCAATATCGGCTACAAATTGCAAATCTGTGCCATCGGTGGAGAGTATGAGCAGATCGAAAGCGTCTTCAGTGGACTCAGTGTCATCATGACAGTAGTACACATCATTCAAAAATAATTGCTCCAATGTAAACTCCGTTATTGGTATAACTTTAGCGGCTGGCTGATCATAGCGGCATAGTGTGCCGTGCTTGGGCATTTCAGTCACGGTGAATTGTAGACTCTCATAGAGATTAAAACGTATCTCAAAGTGATTCTTAGTAATTAGAGCGCGTTCACCTTCTTGCACCAGCAGTATCTCACGTTTCTGATAAGTCAATTTATCTGTGTTCGACTCGAGTGGTGCGTAGCGTATCGTCAGTCGCCCGATTACGTCATCACACTCAGCAACGGAGACCACAAATTCCAAGTAGTCTACGAAGTTGGAGTAGCTGGTGAGATGTGTTTTGTAGCGTATACGGTTCTTATCAATATCTTGTTGAGTGAAGGAGTCCATTTCCTGGAAACAATATGAAAAGTAAACACATAACTCGTAGAATCGAAAGACCTTTGTATCTTCCTACCTTTGCATATTTACGCGACCCTTCGACAAAGATTCCGCCATATTTCGTTGGTTTAACTATTTTATAGATTATATTCCGTGGAAATGTGTCAATCGGTACAGTCTCATAAGTCAATACGTCGCTCGTCAATATGAACTCACGCGTGCCGTTAACCATGACGCTTGAAGGTTTCGCGGAATTTATGCGGAGACGTGTAAAGGTGATACGGAAATCAAATGTTTGTGTGGTCACAAAGCCGTAAGAAGCAATAAACTGTAAGTAAAAGAAAATTAGGTGATAATCAGTCAACGGAATCTACAAAAAAGTGTCTGCTTAGTCGATCCCCTCTCTATGAAAGAGACTTTGAGTCTACAATTTCTCGTCAGATGTTAAGCTGTAAGACAACATTTCTTGCAAAGACTTTCAGACAAACCGTTTACGTTCTTTTCACAAATCTGTGCCACCTCACATGTATAGCCTATTAAAAATACAAACCCTGTCTTAATTCGACTTTTGGAGCTTTGGACTCGAAAGCTTGGCCGCCGAAAGGTAAACACGTAAAGTCCAGACATTTTTGGCGATCCCATTCAACTCTGTATTGAGTAAATATTAACACCAACTCACCTTAAACTCATCTTGCCATGGAAACTCGGTGGCATGCACATATCTGATGTGTCCAAGCAACATTTGACTATCGCTGAACCAATCGACGTTCACCCAAGACGAATCGATCTGCCGCAACCGCTGTATAGCGCCATATTGTGGTGGCTTCACTATATCGTAACGTATATCGATGTTCTCATCCGCAGTATTGGTGCCAACCGAGAGATTGGCCGAACTTATCGGCAATGCGGACTTGTGTATCATGATCAAACCTGTATTGTTGACCAAACGTAACTCCAATGGATGCACCGAAACCGGTAAATAGACAGTATCACTCGTTTCAATGCCATCGGAGACATGCAAGAGCACCTGATAGCTAAAGGCCTCGGTGGTGGTTGAGTTGTAGAGAAAACTCACCTTCGCCGCATTTACATCGGCTTGTGAGAAACTCATCGTTGCTATACCATTAACAACGAAGCGCCCGTATGCTTCAGCGGGGTTCGTTGAAGGCATTATAGTATATATTAAAGCCGTTGCTACGCTATCGGGATCATCAATGTTGAAGAGATCCACATCCAAAACACGTTCTATACCTTCGACTACACGCAAAATTTTATTGATGGGTATTTGTAGTTGCGGTGGATCGTTAATGGGCGTCACATTGGCGTGTAGAAGAAAGCGATGTTTCCCCAATATATTCTCAGGTATCTTATGTATATCGCCGTACACTTGCATATCCAGCGTGGCATGATCGTTGAAGTTCTCTATGCCGTTGTGCACATATTTCACCTTGTCCGTGGAGAGATCGACCAAATTGAAAGTGCGACTCTGCACAAAGTTGTTTTTCTCGACCGAAAACTGTAAAAGTTGGCCATATTTTGGCTGTTGAACGACGTGGAATGCGATCGAGGTGTCTGTCAGGCTGGGATACTTGCGTTTATCAATGAGCACGTCGATGAAATGCGGCGACAGAAAGACGGTGCCGCCTTCGAGCAATTGCATGGGAGAGACGTAGAGCAGCTCCAGTTCGGGACTCGTTTCGGTAAAGATCTGTGTAGTGAAGAAGTAAATATTTATAAGCAAAATGATTTTTTCTCTGATTTACCTTGAAAGGGCCCTGATAGTCAGCTTTGATGCAATAAGACTGATCGCAGTAGCAGATGAACTCATCGACACCATACTGATTGCAAATGCCGCTCTTCAAACATGGTTTGTGCTCCACGCACGGGTACTTCCAAACACAATTCACGGCCAAATGATGTGACACCTTCATTTGCGGAAAACCTAAGTCCAACTTATTTACTTGAAGACCACGCATACAACCCTTGAAGCTGAGGTCATTAACAAGCAAACCTTTATTTAGCAAACGCCTACGCATATCCTCTTGTACGCCGCCAAAGAATATACTCTTCTCCAAATTGATGGTGGCTTTGGTATCATTCGCATGTAGGCCGCTATAAACGACCTCATCCAGTATCAGCTCAGCCATGGCGGCATTGTAGCGCAGTAAAATACGATGCCACTTGCCGTCGGAGACACTTTGATTGGGCGAAAGCTGTACGAGACTGCCAGCCTTATTGAATGTTAACTTAACGGCCTCTTCTTCGATTTCCAGCAGCACAAAGTCATAGCCACCATTAAAGAAGAGCACACCGGCCGGCTCCATGGTGCGAAATTGCATAGCAAGGCTGGAAAGGCAAGGAATGTGTAATTTTGTAAAAACATATAAATAAAGCACGTTGGTTTCACTTACGACTCGCCGGCAGCGTTCGACTCTTTCGACATCAAAGCAAAGGAGTCTTCATTGAGAAAACTAATACCATCCTTTATGGTGCCATCAAATTCGTTGCTGCACGTCCAGGTCACGCCGATGCTAGTCGTGTGGCCCGTGCGCTCTTTGGCGCGTTTAATGACATTGATGTTGTTGTAAAATACCTGCAATAAGCAATGCATATGTAGTATGTAGCATGTAGAAGTTACATTATGCCACAGTTAAGAAGCGCTTACATCCGATATGCAGCCACGAAAGCCAACTACATCAGTCAAATACTCAGCGGGAAAATCGCCCACCCCGCCAAGGAATGTGCCGAAGTGCACATTCAGCGCGGACATCTCGGCGGGCAGCGTTTTGCGCATGATATTGCCATCCACCTGCAGCGTTATGTTATTCTCATATCGTTGCACTGCCACATCGTGCCACTCCAAGTCGTTCAGACGCTGCTTCTTTGGCGAGCGCAGCTGTAGGAGTAACAGCAGTATTTTAGCGAAATTGTGATATATTTAGGTGATTTCCTATATGCCAACTTACCTGTATGACTTCGCGGTCAATTTTGTAGGTAAAGCTAATTGCGGCACCCTCCAGCCGCATGAGGCAGTAATCGGTGCGTCCCGCGGCCAAAAATAGGAAGGCATTCTCCTGTTGTGTACGAAATTTCACGCGTATGTTTGTGGACATTTTGGCCTCCTGTAGCGGCATCGTGATATAGCCATCGCCGAAGAGCGAAACTAATTTGGTTAAGTGGTTAGAGTTACCATTAGTGAGTTGCTATGGTATTGAATCTAGCGTATATTACACTATATTTATATGACTAAAATGTCGGGGAACCAAGCATATCTAGTATATATACACATTTGCTTTAGTTAATTCTGAATTTGTATAGTACTCGTAATCATTAATATATGTATATTTGACAACTTCCGATATCCATCTGCACTGTACTGACTTAGCGAGAATCAACCAGTTTTGACATGGTACAATTTTTAATCTATGGATAATAAAACTCATTCAAATCTCAACACTAATGTCTTCATTGTCCGGTCTTTTCAAAATCATAACTAAAATACTTCAGATCTCACAGTTTCCGACATCCAGATAAACTAGGCAGAATTTATATGACATGGTGATTTGTGATGAGTTCATGGCACTTTGTCTAGACGTGGGATCCACGTACAGAATTTTTTTTTTGCTTGATAAAGGCTTGAAGTTGGCAATCCTAAGATAAGATAGGATATCCAAGCAAACTAGAAACAACTGTAACTCATATAAGGTTGTCAAATATCGCCCTTCCGATTTTTTCCATTTATTCATTGCTTTATGAAAAGTGTTACAGTGATCGGATTTAGTTAAACAATCTGTTTCCATCTAGACGGCAACTTCATAATACCCGCCTCGCAGAAGCCCCCCACCTTATTTGCGAAGAACTCGGCCAACCACTTTTCACAAGCCTCTTTTGAGTTTAACTTTACACCAACAAGGGCGTTTGCCATGGACAGGAACGGATGATAATCACTTGCCGCTATGGCCGGGCAATATGGTGGATGCGATAAAACCACCCATCCGAGCTCCCGTATGTCCTGACGAGTCATCAGCGAAGTGTGGGCTTTGGCGTTGTCCTGGTGGAGCACTACTACTATGTGTCTTTGGCTGAGCGAATCAAAATAAACTGGGTTAGTGAACGTTTTTATGTCAGCTAAATTAACGTTTTGGAAATCATTTCGATAAGACACAAATAATAATGTATCATTCAAATTGCTCAGCAAGAAATATGTTAACAAACGAGTGGAGCTCTAGAAGATTTTCAGAAATCAAATAAAGATTCAAATTAAAAATTTTATTACGACCTATCGAGATTTTTGGAATCAAGAAATGCGAACAGAAAGCCACAGTGAAATATATTTTTTGCGGTTTGAGGGGTCAAATATATATATATGAGTGCATGTTTTTGTTTTGTTCCTACACTTACTGTCCCTCTTCTTTGATCCACACAACTATCTATACATATACGTATATATGTTAATGCATTTCTCCATACATATACATTTTCAAAATATATATAATCTCTTGTACCTCGCTACGTCAGTCTTTTGCAGCATACAACAATAAATCACACTTAATCCACGGTTTTCAAGTAACACACCGAAATTTCGCAACTTTTCTCCATTGCCTGCTACTTTACCGAAACACTCTTGGCTGCACTGACATTTGCTGGCATAAAAACAGCATAACATTTGCTCTGTAGTGACTGCATCAACATAAGTGCCATAAGGCAGCTGCATGCAACACTTCAAACTGCCACATTAAAGCAAAAATAAATAAAGAGTTCTTGTTGAGAGCGTCGCTTGTTAAGCGCACAACAATAGAAACTTCACAAAATTAAGTAGTTGCATTTGTTTAGATTATTAATGAGAGCAATAAGTAGCACTCACGTCCAAATCGCTTCATCGCTACTAGAAAGTGAATTTTATAACCGAAACTTGCTGTTTATGTTATTTGACCTAACCTAACAAATAAATGGATGTACGTTTGCTGTTGAAATAGGGTATGATTGAGAACATATTTCTTACCAATTTAATAAAAAGAACTCGCTATTTAGCCGAAATGTTCGACAAGATGTCATAGGAGTAACGATTATAATATTATATTAGTAATACATATGTAGGGTAGATCTTAAATTTAAAGCCACTGAGTAAAAATTACGGTAGTAAATTTTCTTTAATAATTTAGCTGCTGTAATTCATGTACCAATTACATCCATTTTCACCTCTCGCAAGTTTTTACTGACATAAATGGAAATTCAGCAGTCTAAGAAAGGAACTGAATCATATACAGCAATAAATTAAATTATTGTGCGGAAAAGAATTCGGTTTCCTTTTACTAACGTATCACATTAGATTGACCCATATTTTCAATATGGTTAGCCAGATAGATTGAGGTCCTCATATTCGGTATCTGGAGTGTTAAAAAGTTGTAGTTTGATTTCGGTATATTTTAAAAGAGAGGGTCAAGCAAAGTCTATATACGTTATCATTATTGGTGCTTGATACATACATAAAATATTTTGCATAGTTCAAGAATCTGATTGAAGTGAACATTGTGTTATATGGAAGGTACACATGATGCTAGTTCGATTTCGTTCATTAAACTATAAAGATGACAGGATAATATTATGGAAAAATGATGTTCAAATCCAATCAGATATACCCCCTGTCGTGACCTTCTGAGCTAAAAAGTCTTTATAATTTTTCGATTAGCTCCGGAATTCAACTCGACTCGCCATCTTGATATATAAACTACATCTATATCGGTAACATAGATGACTCTGCGCAACATGTTGCGCGATCGCAAAAAAAAAAAAAAAAATATTTGAAATCTACCACATTCATTCTCACGCAAGCTAGAAATATGACTTGCTGCCGAACAATTCGCAACATACTTATCTAAATTTGTTGGTTTACATTCCAATACTCCAACGCCACAAACTATACCTCACGACCATATGCAGGGCACATGTCAGCGAATTAATTGCTAAGCCTATGCCACACACCGCATGTTACTTTTCACACATACACGCACTCGTACCGACATGCCGACATGCATTTTTTGTCTCGTCTGGCGCACGAAGTGACGATAAGAAATGACAATTCCAACATTGTGCACTTCAAACGACGACTTTGGTGTTGGCGTTAGCAATATGGGTGACAAAAGTGCCCGCGCCACCAGTCGCCTTGGCGGTCTCTGTGACGGCGACACTAACAAATGAAGTGCTGGACGCGCCGCAATTGATAGTGGAGAAATATTTTCGTGAAATGCGTGCGCCACTCTCGAATGTTGAAGTGGCAAAATAATAAATTCAATTTGCATAAGTGGCTTGGGGCAGACAACAAGCGGCAAGTAGGAGTTGGTTGCATATACATGTATGAGTATATATTGTACTATATTGATATCTTGTGTACATGTGTGCATGTATATGTGTAGAAAGCGCGCTTAGCCATACTCTAGAGTGTATTTATTTGCAAGCAATCGTCAATGCCTGGTTGACTGGCTACCAGCCTGCCGGCTGTCCAAGCTTAAGTGGCAAGCGTGAAGACTACAGTGTAAAAGCTCAACAAGCCGTTGCATTTACTGTTCCACATATTAGTTTTTGTTTTTGCACCAGACGTTGACTGCCGTCGTTTGCGTCCCATTTCTGATCTGTTGATAGATGTTGTGGGTGCAGTGAGCAGGCATATACTGACAGTTGACAGATATTTTGAAGTTGAAAAGCAATTGTTTGTTTAATTTAAAGTGTTACTTACAACTGGTATACTTGTATATTTATTTGAAAAGTTAAGCCTAGCAGTAGCCTACTTAGACTTGAAGTTTGTAGAAAGCCGTCTCATTGATTAACGATTAGCGCAGCATCCACCATGAAAGTTATAAGACACAAGATTTATAATTGGATTTAGTAAATTAACTTCCAACTAACTCTTTATTGCGAGCTCAATTTAAGGTCTGAGTAATTTTTTAAATTTAGATGAGGTCGGTTGGGATAAATTTCGTTATGAAATGCTCTGCTTATCACATTCTCTGAAAAAGGCGCTCAGTCCTTTTCTTATCTTCAAACTTCTAGAAAAGGCCTGCCAGAAATAAATTTTTCGACAATGAAGGATATGAAGAATATTGATCTCGATAGCAAAAACAATCAACATTAAAAATAAAACTTAGTCAAACTTTTATTTGAATTTGAGTCAATGTTTGAGAGAAAAAAATATAAGTATATTTTACTAAAATCACGTATAGAACAGTCATACTTATCTCGTAGAAACCCTGGTCTCTACTAGTAATTACTGAGACAATAGATTTTCGCAAGATGACAGAAGCAGGTAGTAATCACTTGATATTAGGTCCGGACTAAAGTGTATGCATCAGAAATTCTCAAACTACAAAAGATTCTGGCTGGTCATGATGGAACAAACTTCCTTTACTACTACTGATGGAATCCTCAGATGGTCAAATTGATGGAAACACTTCTGCGACAAAGAGTTTTAGCTACCTCAAAGTACCGACGTTCTAAACTGTCCGAAAGAGAAGCCTGTTAGCAGCGACCTCTATGCACCTATGTCCATGGCGTCGTTTATCTCATACAGCTTACCGTTCCATGGAATGCGACATTCGAGGACCATAGATCTTCCGCAGAACCTTTCTCTCGAAAACTCGTAACGTCGATTCAACAGTGGTTGTCATCGCCCATGTCTCTACACCATATAACAGGACGAGAAAATTGAGTAACTTAATGAGTTTGGTTGTTGTTCGTCGAGAGAGGACTTGACTTCTAAATTGGCTACTCAGTCCTAAGTAGCACTTGTTGGAAAGCGTTATTCTGCGTTGGGTTTCGAGGCTGACATTGTTGTTGGTGTTAATGCCGGTTCCAAAAAGACGATTGAGATTACTGTCCAAATCGAACACTTAACCTAACTTAACCTGTGTGGTACCCACGCATCAAACTTCTTTTTGTATCCGCCTTGCTTTTAGAGGTCCAACTGACTTTTTATGCAATATTTAGCTTCAAGAAGATCAAAACAGGCGTTTTCGGCTTTGTAGAAGAAAAATGGTAACAGCGTAACCTCATCACTGTTCTTCAACGCCTGATACAGCTTACTAAAGCCAACTGTTCAAAAAGTAATGTGTTTCTTTATATGTACTAGACTTTATTTGAAGCATATATGCAGTAAACACCCACAAAGAATCCTAGGAAGCAGCTGAGTGAAGTGATTCAGGTGAACGGCAATTAAAAACAATTTTTAGAGAATTTTGTATGTCACTGTAACGCGGCTATTCTATTTTTAAGCGCCATAAGCCTTTATATATGTATATGTGTGTATTTGTCTGCATGTATGCGGTGAATTTCCCAGTAAATGAAAATTTAAAGCTTCGCCAAGAAAACGTTTTTCATAATCACCGAACGCGCCTGGCACTTGCCTTTGTGAACTTGCTTCGCTACCCTATAGCTGAGCAAATACAAACACACACATTTCTATATGTATTACATATTAAGGAGCGTAAATTCGTACCGATATGCAAGACATTAAATATATTTATGACTGCTGCACTTACTGCATACTTTTCCTTTATTTCTGAGAAAACTGTGACACTTGTGCAACACACCACACAAGAAATATCAATACAGTTGCATATGTACTATATATATGTATGTATGTAAATATGTATCTGTATTTGTGATTGTCTTGTGTGCCACACACTGTACCTGCTAACTGCCACTAATTAATGTTCTTAACTGTGAATTATGATATTATTTTTATTCGTTTTTCCGCCTCTCCATCTGCCCATACATTATGGTGAGGCCTTCGGAGTTTGGTCTTTCACGCGCCGCATGCCGCACGACGTGTCCGCTTTGTTGTCAATAAGTAGCCAGAGTTCATGCTATGTTTTGTCGCTAATTAAGCACCAAAACTGGTAGATATGTTGCTTTTATATAAAGTTGTTTATTTATTGTACCAAGTAAATGCCTTGAGTCATGGCTAATAAATTGGAGCGCCTGTGACAGTTCGTTTGCTCTTTTTTATGGAAAAGCATCACGTTTTCCTTACAAGCCGTGGCCAGCTAAATTTAGAAAAAGCGCCGAAAAAATTTTGGATTTTATTGGAAAATTGTGCGCGTAGTTGAAATATTCGAAATAGACGCACGAAGACAGCGAACGCATTCTGACACAAATACATACATACGCAGCTTTTATATTTTATTTACAAACATTTGTATATTCAAATTTATGTGTACCTGCCTGCATTTACATGGTGCAACTTTAACGACTTGCACATAAAATTTAATGAGGCAGTCACGCCATTGACACCACACCAAATCAAGCTTCTCAATTATGGTGAACAAAACTTTTCGGCATTTTGAGCTTAGCACGCTTACCGGTGACAGCTGTGGGAATCTCTATTTATCTGCCTGGCATTTATCGACACCGCCAGACAACTAACTTCAAGCTGCCTGCAATATACGTTATGTCTGTCCGTTATTTGTTTGTGTAATTGGTTAATATTGCAAAGTGAAAACTCTCTCGTTAATTTTATACACAATAAGTGTTTAACTTTCTAAAATTAGCACATATCAAAGTTGTAAGTAGTTAATTTGTAAAGATAAAGATCTTTTAACAGCAAAATTTTATATCGAATGCATAATTTAACAAAGCACAAAGTTCCTGAAGAGCTTTAGGTGGAGAGCTAGTAAAAGTTTTGATGAAATGTAAATTATAACATCAAGTTGCGATTGAATTCGTTGCATGAACAGTACATGAGATCAAGTGTGGTATGATATCTGATATTGAAGATTTTTCGTGGGTTCTTATATTCGCTAAGCTAAGATAACAACCTCTGGAGTTATTTAAAGGAATTTATTTGACTTTTTTTTCAAAGTTGTATGTTAATTTAGTTATAAAAATATGCCGACACATGCATAGTATATTAAATGGTACGTAAGCTATTTTTGTCATTCACGTGGTGCATACCTGAAGGATTAGCCTAGTTTAAAACCCACAAAAAATACTTTACTGTAAAATAATAATGGTAAATAATTTATTCGTCTGAAGATTCGTAGAACGATCTCTTTATCGAAATAAAGCCTTGGAAAACGTTTATTTCGACGCTATTTTATCAGACCACATTTTTCACTATTCTGCTAAATAAATACTGTTTTAATGTTCCTAAACTATACTTTAAACAAACAAATTAAATTAATCGATTTTTTTTAAACTCATAGACTGACCTATCTCATTAAGTCAGAACAAAAAAAAAAAGAATTTTTTTTAAATAATAGTTTTTGGCTCTCCTCAGCCCATTCTTCCTGGCAATTTGTGGACTCTCACCCAAAAAAAAGAATGAACCAAAAAATTTTTGATACCCTGTTACGCTGCGAACCATATTCTAGTGAGACCTTTCTTTATAGACCAAAAGAAAAGATAATGAAAAAGGGCAAGGTATATTCAAAACTTCCCAGACAATGTTTTCCAGATAGTTTTGACCGATATTGCCAACAAGAGATCGAGCGTTGTTATAGTGATAAAACTGTTACCCTGTGTCTAGTCGCGAATTCCATTAAGTTGTAATACCGGGATTGTCCGGAAAGTAATAGGTCTGATTTTCTTCCGCCGCAAGTGAACTTCCGAGAGTTCAGTAGAGGGCGTTCCTAGCTAACGAACGAGTGGCTGGTCAGTTGTCACCAAACATCTGGAGAGTCAGGACAAACATTTTCGCGTGACTTGTTTCTGTGAGTGGTTTGATATGATCAAGCAGGCCCAGATGTTGCTTTACTAAAAAGTGGTGTGTTTCGGTGGCGGCAAGACATCGCAGCCGATTGGAAGTTGCGCCACGATAACGCTCCGGCACACCTTCGCCCCGGCTATTACTTTCCGTCTTTCTTGTGAACAGCTACCTAACCTAGGCCGGCATCCCAAAGCCTCCGCAACCGCCCTGCACCCCAGATGTGCAACCCCGGAATTTTTGTTTGTTTCCTTGCCTGAAAAGCAAGGCAAGCGGCGACAGAGAGGATCCAAGCAGTATGCACCTCGGCTCTCAAAGCTATTTCGGAGGATGTCGTCCGTGATGTCTTCAATGCTTGGAAATCGCGCTGGAGCGCTGCATCGACGCAGAAGGAGCATATTTGGAAAGTTTTTAAAGAATTGCAACGATTAGTTCAATAAACTTTTTTAAATTGACTCTGTCCTATTATTTTCTGGACGAACCCTGTAGTCTCCCTATGGACAGACTTCTACTACAGAAAACGGCAACAAAATATCCGTCGACAATCCGCGTAGCAGCACCATAATCTGCGATGATGTTCAACGAACTTTAGCTGTTAATCCAATAAATATAAATCTTGTTTCAAAGGTCTACTAAAAACTTTTATTTATGAATATTATGACAAAAATTATATAGATGACAGCTTTTTTATAAAATGTTTATTCAACTTAAAAGCAAAATACTCATTAAGTAATATTTATTATCTCTTAGAATCATATTAGAAAATAAATAAATTAGAGCACAATAAACAGCAGCGCGTCGAATTTCCTCGACCGCTTGGTCATCAGCAGAAATTGGCACGCTGCGCTGATTTGAAAAAAAAAACACACACACACAGATAAAACTACGCCGCATGAGTGTACAATGCCACACAGAAAAATATAAGCAAATTGACAGCACAACAAACGAAGACACACGACAACCAGGCAGCTGCCAAAAATTAAAAATATTACAAGAATAGAACGCCGCAGCGGCCATTAAAAGGAAATCAGGCAAAACGTGCGAATTCGCACAGCCGGCCGAAACGGCACTCGAAAGTTGGTCGAAACGCGCCAAATTGCCAAGTTGTTGCCGGCCGACTTCAGGCGTGTTGTTTTCTGTTTTTGTGGCTTTTGTAGGCAACACCGATGACTCATCGCCAGTAGAACACCACACAGTTGCGCAGAGTGACGTCACGAATACCAACAACTATATGAAAAACATAAAAAATTCCAGAAATGGGGAAAAAAGAGTAGCGTGCAACAAGAAAACAGCAACAACATGTAAAGTGCAGTAAAAAGCCGCTCGTTCGCCGTTTTATTTAAAGAAAATTTCGCATACAAATGCTTGCCGCTTGCTGCCAGTTCCTTGTTGTTATTGCCATTTTGATTTTTATTGCCGTCTTCATGGCTTTGTTGCAGCTGTGGAAAGTGGCGTGCACCAAAAGTCAAATGGCAGGCGTGAAAAATGCGCGAGCGCACGACGCGTTGTCACAGCACTTAAGTCGCTAGCGGATTGGCTGTCTGTCTCTCTGTTGGTATGTGTGTATTTTAATCCGTTGCAACGTCTGTCTATCCGTCTAACTATTGCAGCGCTGCGCTTGTTGTCTGTTGCATATTTGCTTTCATCGCAACTAGGCTCGTTATTGGCGTGGCTAATCTTGATGTTGGCACTCAGTGGCGCAGTCTGATTTTATTTATTTCATGGACTTGCATATAGCTGTACATATAATTATAAATGTACAAGTAAATCTGGTTATTTTCACCTCAATTTTTGAAATCGTTGTCTGCAATGCTTTTTTTTTTTCTAATGTATGACGCTTCTTTCGAAGCAGATAGTTGTGCTCCGGAAACCGGGAAATGTGACTGCTAGATCGATTTCGAACCATTATACAGCATTTGTCCGGAAAGAAATAGGACTGAGTCAATTTAAAAAAAAAAAAACTATTGAACCAATCGTCACGGAAGGCAATCTCCTGCTTCGATCCCCTCTGTCGTCTCAAAGGCAAGCGCCTTTCATCGGCCTTTTCAGGCAAGGAAACAAGGATATGATTAAGTAGCTGTTCACAATAAAATCTGTGTGTGGCGGGGCGTTGACGTGATACAACTTCCTATCGGTCGCGATGCGATTGAATAGTTTTCATACAAACAGCTTGATCAAAATGAAGATAAAGGTATTTGCATACCCTCTCATGCTATAAGAAATGTACCTGTAAACGGAATTTTCTGTGCATAATTTTTTCAATTAAAACGAAAATCTAAAACTATTCAACGTACCAATGGCTAGCCACCCTAATACATATAAATAACTAATATATATATTTTTTAAGTTTTTTACCCCCACAACTACGTCCTTTTCAGCTGTTGAAGTACCTACTTATAATGACATCCACTTTCGACTCAGCAGCGTACCACTAACAAATGCAATTGCTTGGTTGCGGTTTAATTTATTTATTCGCATTAAGTCTGGTCGAAGTGCACAATGCTCACAGCGCTGTTTACATGGAAATGGAAACAGCGAACAATAACAAGTCACGAAATTGCACTACTGTTGCGCTCTTTGTAATGCAGCGACGTTGAGAAGCCTCTATATGTTGTGAAGTTACATGTGAGAGAACAGAAAACTGTGACTCTTTGAGAAAAGTCGTGTGATCTCAACTCTAGGTCTCGCTAGTAGATCGAATGGTCTTTTGTGCTAAAAAATAAGGAGAAGGATTTTCAAAAATATTTTGAGTTGAACCATATCCGAAAGGTTAGTGAGAAGTCTAGACAGAAAAGTGAATAGGTTTTTATTTTATACTTACTTCGACTTACTACTATAGAATATTAATGCGATAAAAGTGTTTGTAAGTAGAAATAATCTCTGAGACAGACCCTACTGTTTGCACAACATTTTTTATTATTATTATTTTTTTTTTTTTGTGGCGATGACATTTACTTAACCTTCGGATATGGTTCTTACTTACCGACAACCATTGCTAGACAATTTATATCACCTAAAAGGAAATTTTAGAATCTGCTATCTTTATTGAGTGTCCAGTGAGAATTGGAGGAGAAGTTATTGCGTTTTAAGTGTCAGTATGTTTGTGTTATTGGTTTGAAAATGAGCTTCCAACAAAGAGCCAAAATTAAATTTTGTTTTAAAATTGGTAAAACTTTTACCGAAACGTTTCAATTGATAAAACAAGTTTATGGTGATGATTGCCTATCGCGTAGCAGAATGCTCGAGTGGTTTAAACGTTTTCAAAGTGCTCGTGAGACATAAATGATGATCAACATGTGGGATTTTGATTTAATGGAAGTGGAATTGAACATCTTCAAAACATCGATTTATTACATTATGACTGAGCATTTTTTTCCAACATTCGAAGGAGGATTATTTGACCAAATATCATATTTAAACCATTAACCACTCCCCGCATTTACCTGATATGGCACCGTGCGACTTCTTCCCTTTCGAAAAAATGCATTCGTCCATGAAAGGAATGCGTTATGCAGACGCAGGTGTCTCTCAAAAGGCTTGCACCGGCATGCTGGCAGTCATACCGGCCAAAGAGCTAAAACACTCGTTCGACATACGGTTGGACCATGCAAGAAGCTATATTGGAGCAGAAGGAGACTATTTTGAATAAAATAAATTGATTYYGCCGAAAACCCATTTGTTCTGTTTTTTTTTTTTTTTAAGTCATGTTTACTTTGGAAACCTCCTTGTTTTTAAGTCAGGTGAATTTAAAAAAACAGTCTTCAGTTACAAATACATATAAGTGAATATGTAGCTCCTTGGCCGAAGAGAAAATAATGGAAAAGTGATTTTAATTCTCTAAATTTGTTCCATTTTGAGTATATGGCGTTCGAGAGAACCATAACAGAAAACAATTTCTTAATCAATAATTTTTTCCCCCTTCCCTAAAGCAATTATCGTCGAAATTGTATACCTTAAAAGCATCTTCTTTCTTCGTTTTAACAATCACTCATACAAAGCATTCACATTTCCAATTTAATAATTTCACCCATTAGAAAGAAATTATTTGGTACCGAGAGGGTAGAGATACCGGGACTATAAATGAAATGCAACTGTTGGATAATAAAGATAAGCCTAAGTAAATAAAAATGAGTATGTGAGTTAGGAGCTAAGTATATACGAGTATGGCATACGCACCTTTCATAGCGCTGACGCTGTGGCAAAGCAATTGTGCCACAACCAACGTGCAGCACAGGACACTCCAGCGCAGCTGCGACATTTCCCCCAAATTACGCACGTACGGTCGGAGTTAGGTTAAGTGTGATAAGAGTGTATTGGTGTGTGCTAGGGAGCACGTGTGTTTTCAAAAATTTTAGAAAATGAAGTAATTAGAAAAACTGTTTATAGTTGTTTTAGAATGCAGACAATTAGTCCTTCCACAACGTAAATTTAATTATTTTACTGCACGAACCCCAAACACCGACCGTGGGGAGAAGAGAGGGGCGACGCGTATAAATGATTGTTCCAATTGCTCTTCGATCATTATCACTGCACTTATTGCCGCTGCTACTCTTTCGCCGTAGAGCTTAATTTCAGTGTGTGGTTTCTGTTGTTGGATTTTACTTTCGGTATTTTCGGGGTGTGGGTGATGATGTCGATAATTCCACTGGAGTCATTGCTTGTCGTAATTGTTCGTGCAATGCTGGCTTGTTGCTCACGATTATTTGTCGTCGAATTGCTTCAAAACTGATTGTTGTTATTGTAAACGATTGCTACTGACGTTGATGGCACACATCTGTTGCATGTCAGCGGCATTCGACATGTGTACGCGCCCTCCGCCGGCAAACGCTATGTATTCGGAAGCGTTATTACTGCGGCGTTGTCTTTTGTTGTTGTCTTGTCATATATTTTTACATATGTATAAGTATATTGCTTATGTAGTTGAGTATATAATGTATTTAGCTTGTGTAGAACATGTGAAAATGCATATTTATGTTCGCTATCATCAGTCGTTCGTGCACTCAACGTGGAGAAATCATTTTTGGCACATAATTTTTATGTTTTTACACGAGTTTTGAATTCAGTTAGCTCACACTTGCTTTCGTCTACATGTTTCGGCATTTATCAGAATTTTTTAACATTGCCTTTTTTTTCTTCTTAAAAATCACTCAACGCCGCTGACATTTTGCATAAACAAACGATACTTTTATTTCCGTCTTCTTTACAGTTTGTTTATGCAACATTTGCTTCCAAGTTATTATTCACGAAAATGTGATTTTTTATTGATTAAGGGGTCATCTTTTAATAAAAATTTTAATTTTTTATTAATTTTTAAGTGTTTTGAGTTACTTATATACTTCTAAAAAATTTAATCGAAGAGTTTAAAAATTCTTGACTCTATGAAACCGTAGTTAAACGAATAATTTTTTACGGAATTTTGGTTTGGCAGAAAGCGCTGAAAAAAACTACACTCGTGAAAAAAGTAACGAGGGTTCGACGAGCTGCTCTGTACAGTACTTTTGGTGCACTATGAACCACCGACTATGGCACAGAATGTTCTCTTGCAAGTAACACCAGTACACATACCAGCGAAGTGTATGGCCGCCAAAGATTCCCTCAGCCTCAGAGCATCTGGGTACTTAAGAAGATGGCATTGATTTCTATATAAAATATTTGCACTACAAGGTCGCCGAACTTAGCCATGGCTGTCATTTCACAGCTTACATATCTTCGAGGAAATAAAGGGAGGGAAGAAAGTGATGGAGAAGGTGGACGGAGAGATGGATTAAAGCTAGTACACAGAGTACACCGTCGGAGACTTTCCAAGGGATCCAGTTTTAGGCTTCCTGAACACTGCAGCGTCTTCTAAGCTAATACATCCGCCATAAAGGTAGCAGTAGATCTATTGCTTCGGAACCCAGCCATCTTCAGAGTTGTGACTATCCACTCAGATAAAAAGGAGTAAAGGATGCATAGACTTCTTTTCTGGTACTGACCTTGCTAGGACTGCGGAATGGGAATAGCTAGGACCTCGGTTGGTTTCTTGATATTCAATACTGAACTGACCTCAGTCTCAAAGTCTTTATGGCCAGGGGAATTTGTAAGAAATTTTCGTTCTCAGCAAGGTGTACTTTCAATGGTTATAGGAGTACTTACTGGACACTGTCCGTTCGGGATTCATGTAGTAAGATCGAATATCTTACCGGATGCCAGCTACATCAGCTGTTGAAAAAGGATGAGGTAATTCCCGCTTTTAATAGATTAAGGTAAAATCACCTCGGATACCATTTTTTTAGACATCCTGATGAAATAGCGGAACTATATATAAACAAAAAAGCAGACTTGTAACAGGTTCAGGACATTTTTTGCCAATAGCTGATATCAGACTAAAGGTTACAAAGTACTGTACCTAACCGTCTAAGTGTGATCACCTTGCTATGGTGAGCGGTCAGTCATCTAACCTATCCTGCAAAACTAATAATAATAGGAGTATAACCCTCGATTGCATCAAATTTTAAAGACATATTTTATTTAAAATGACATAGTACAAAATAACGAATCCTTTAAAAAGATTTAATTGCTTACAAAAAGTGCTTTCGCCAGCGATCTTTGGAAGGTAGAAAAACCACACCTAAACTTTAGTTACTGCATATATACCTCGAGAAATCTAATGCTTCCTGTTTTCAGAGGCATAATAATGGATCCATGAACATGCAGAAAATCTCTGAAGAGTAAATTTTCTGCTTTGATCAACTTCATCTCCATCATGATTAACTTTTGTTGGTATAGTGTCCTAGAATTTCAGGAGCTACTAAACAGTACTTTCAGCTACAATGTTTGAAAAGTTGTTTTGCAAAGAAAAATGTAATAGATTTATTAACATATAAATAGTTAATTATAAAAAAATCATAATTTTTTTCTATCTATTCTATCTATGTTTTCACGTCTATTCTTTACTATATGATCATATTTATATACCAATTCGATTCCCTCATAATTTTTTATTTATTTTTTTTGCTGAAAATGGACACTTCTTATTTTTCATTTTTAGAACACATAACACATTAAACGTGACAACATATCCCTCTTTGCTCTCATTTAAAATTCACTTTCAACTTGTTAAAAGGCACAATTGTCGCAAACTCATAAAATGCAGCAATAAAACTTCAATAAATTCGTGCAGCAACTGCTCGGCAGCAGATGTACTGTTAAGCGCCTTTTAAAAAAATATTAAGAACAACAGCAACACACAAAGAGATAAGAAAAAAAATTTATTTTATGTACTTTAAACATACATAACTATGTACATATATACATAACTGTTTGAATGTACATGCTATCGGCAATAAAATCCCGCACGATCGTCGCTCTCAGTTTTGAATATCAACCGATTGGAACATGCTTGTCGGTGTGTTAATCTTTTATTGCATTTGAAACATGAAAACTGTTTTAAACTCGGTGTACTTTTAAATATTGGAAAATCTTTTATATTTCTGTAGGCTAATGTTGCATGCCTGTGTCGTAACAGAGAGATGTCAAGCGAAAGGAAAGTTTTTACTTTCAATCACAATAACATTCTTCATCACACGCCAGCAGAAACTTGAAATTTTCGATAATTTTATTGCTTAGTTCTGGTATTTTTTAAAGATGAAGTTTATCGTAAAAGTAGCTTACACAAAACAGTTACACAGGGTTTCTTAAATATTTTTTATGGATAATTCGTCAATTTTTCAGAAATACCTAGCCTTAAGCCAAAAGTCATGTAGATTACTCGGAGTTTCTCTCACAAAGATTATGTATCAATTGCTCATAAAAACTTAACATTAAACTTGAGTTTGTAGCGCGATGTAAGTGCCTTAGAGTTTCTTGAACAACCCTTAAAAGCATTTTTTGACTTTTTATAAACACTACCTATTAAACTAAATTACTTAAAGTTTCTTAAAATCCTCAGTAAGATATGCCGGCAATATTTCATACCGACACTCGAGTTTTTTGCGCCAAAGCTTTTCACATATTCGCAAATGAGTGCATACTTTACGGGAATCTATAAATTATATTGATGAAGACTTGTTTCAAAACTGTTCCATACTACTTGGGATCATATTTGAAAACTTCATAATTTTTTGGTTGCTTCCTTAATTTCTAAAATATAACTACTACGATTCTGAATTCTATAGCCAGACAGTCGAGTCTAATCCCAGAAGTATATGATGATATGTCTGATAAAAGGTTCGCAATGCAAAAACATTAAGAACACAATACAACCAAGATCAATAGAACAACAAAGAAGGAATATCGATTACATCTATTTTCAAATAAGGTTGGACTGTTCACGAATAATTCATGACCATCCATGACACTCCCGTTGATTTTTCGACTTTTAACACTTCTTTAGAAACTATTCCTTATCTGCAGATACCAGCAGCAAACACGATTTCTCATCCTGAATTGCTATAAAAGTGGTTTCTACATTGGTTTCCTAGATTGAAAACGCCAATTACTACCAGAGGATGAACTAAATCGTCGGAAACTTTCAAGCTTCCTCTGTAGACAAGATACAAAAGCGCAAATTGTTGCGAAAGACAGGGAATATTTCGTCTCAACCTAATCCATTCACTCGCACATTTTTTTTTTTTCAGAGGAAGAAGGGAAGAGTTCGCAGCGACACCAAATCACAGCAAAAAAAATGTGGGTGAAACTATAGACAAACCACATATTTTGTGCGACTCTCAACATTGGATGTTTTCGAATAACTTTCACATCAAAAGTGCAACTTGACGCAAAAGTCATATGCCACAAAGGGCAAAGACCTATCAGGCCCATCAAACTTGCAACATACTAGCATATGGTGGAGATTGCAAGACCAGAAAAAAAACCAAAACAGCACAAACAATACTGGGAACAGGCGAACTGCACTCTACAATTGCCGCAACAACAACAACAGCAACATAAACCGCAGAACAGAGCAACGGCAAACGTTAACAACTTCAGACGCGGCAATGGCTCATTGTAAGCGTGCAGATACGCGAACTCTGTTATATATATATATATATATAATATATATATATGTTGCATATGTACGTGCATGAAGTACATATTTGTGCTAAAATATATGCAAGTGCGATTCATTTATAAGTGAAAATGAACTAAAATAAAGCAGCGACGGCGGCATGCAAAAAATGGCGTAACAACAATAAGACAACAACAAATGATAATAATTTTGAAGTATTTTTTGTCGTCACCCTCCCTTTCAATGCGTCTCGCCAACTTGTGTCTGCACCCATTTCAGTAAAAATCAGCAATGCACAACTTGCAACTTGCAACATGTAGCATGCCGCATGCGAAAAGGGAGCAATGAAAACATAATTTGTTGTGCAGCACAACGGCTGCAATTGCAATTGCAACAACAACTATGCGGCAGCCGCTCCAACTTGACTGCATAAACGAGAACGTGTGTACTCTACATACTCATATGTACATATGTACATAGTTGTAGGCACATGCATATAAACACCTATATAATACATACATACATATGTAGCTGTACGCATGCATGCACCTTTGCCCATTTGCAACGCGCAGCATCAAACGGCAATGGCAACAGCAAGCGACAGCTGGCGGATAAATACTGCCTCCGCCAGCCAACAAGAGGAATAGGCACAACAACACCAATAACAGCAACAACTAACAGCTCTGGGGACATTGTTCTTGTTTTTGTTGCTGCTTTTGTTTGCTGCTCTTCATAAACAGGAAAGTGAATTATTTACGGATGGAATTCTAAATATAAACCACTCCCCCTCTTTGAAATAGAAGTCACCGCGTCGTCGGCGTCCCCTGTGTTGCACGCAAGTTGCTGCGTGTAGAAAGCCGTTAGTGCTTCTTGTGAAGTGTCGGTCGCGACTTTTATAGAGTAGGGGTGCTGGAAGCGTTGCTCCAATCTAAATTTGTTGTCTTTGACGTTTTAGTTGCTCGCCTTGGCTCACCGCTACACTCGTTCGTTAATGAAGATGAAGTTGTTGTTGCCAGCACCAACTGTTGGTAGTGTCAACGGTTTGACGCCGCTCGCTCGAGACATTGATTAATATTTAGTGGATATATATATTCGTTGTTGCAGTTTTAGGTGTCGTTCGAAATTAATTGGAATATGCACAAATATAGAATAATTGAAATATAGGTGCGAGCCGATGTCTGTATTTGTGGAGTATTCTTTGAATTTATTCAGATTTAAGGCAGCAGTAGAAATATAAAAAGAAATATAATTTTCCAATAAGAAAATACAATAGTATTTAAATAGATTACATGAAAAGCTTCTGCATAGTTCTACAAATTTATTGGAGCTTGATGCCCAGACAATTAAAATTTGTTTGAAAAAACTTCTTCAATGAGCTCTTTAGCAGATTTATTCACTTCTTTAATACATATCGCGAGTTTATTAATATCAAAGAGGAAAAAGTAAAAAAAAAAAGTTTTCCCAAAATTTAAATAACTAACTTTACAAATTTCTTCAATATATGAGAAAAAAAAGTATGAGTAATGTCAATAACTCCTCCAATAGCCGGCCCAAGTCCTCATGGTCAGAGGGGCATAAGTTAGTTGGATAAGGTACCCTGATTGGATTTCGGTAAGCATCACGTGAAGTAGGAGGAAGCAACAATATCCGCTGAAAAACCCATCCACATTTTTACATAAAATTAAAATGCTTAAACAAAATTGAGCGAAGGTGACAACATAAAGATTAACACTCGAGTTGGCACTGCTTCGGCTGTGTCATGACACGGATTCTGAAGACTCTAACCTCTCTCTGAGACAAACGAATAAGTACGCCAACCGCCAATTTGGGAGGAGATAGGAATCTTGTACGAAAGACTGGCAAACGTGCAGCGAGCAAACCGCGAATACTAATCGCTGGACCCAGCCCTCAGGACAGCGGGGTAATAAACATGAAGAGTCAGGAAAACGACTACGGACACCATACAGACAAGATTACCAAAAGCTCTAAAAGACCAAAACATAAAATCTGTTGCAAGAGGGCGACTGAGCGGGATAATAATGGAAGTGGTCGGTATGAGAAAAAATCACCAGTGATCAGACATAGTGGAAAAGGAGGTCGTACGTATAAGCGACAAGTCCTTTCAACAACGCCATAATCGACATTGAAAGTCGGAGGTGCGACGCTGATAGTCTCATAGATCTAATACTGGCGTCGACCTTGATCATGTTGGTGTTCTAAATCAACATGGCTAGCTTCGAAAGTGGAGCCTTCTGATTGGCCATTTTAAATTTCAAAATGTCTGAAATGATCTGAATTCCATTCTAAACAGAAAAAAGTGTGTTTACTTGGATGAGCTGATATTTCCTAAACGGGAGCGTGTCATCAGCAGACTGAAACCATCGTTTGACGTTTTCTAAAAGATCGGAATCCCTTCCGATTAAAAAAAAATATATATTAGCCGCATTGATATTGTCTTAAAAGGAACGTGCTATATGGCGACCCAATTCATGTAGAAATATTCGCGGAAGTGGCTGAGTGCCATGATTGGTCTTCGTTCAACTTTTTTGCAACTCAAGATGACATATTATGTCTGCTTCAGAGAATGAGTTATGAAGGCCACGAGAAATTTCTGAATGTCATACCGGAGAAGAAACGGGTTTCCTATTTGAACATGCTTATACCAACCTAAAAGGACTATATGTTGTAGTCGGTAACTGATTTTTCGTGTTTCTGATCCCATCCGAATCACATTTGAAGAGCTACACAAATTATATGATTAATTTTTTTTTTATAATGAGAATATATATATTTTTTTTTTTATAGATAAGCTGAGGAAAGAGAAAGTATCTATCAAAAATTGGTAGTCAAAGCCGCTGAATGGATATGTATTTAAATTGATTGTACACATTACTCAGATGAGCTAATAATATTGTTTAAAATAATATATTTTTCAAAAAAGTATATGTAAAGTCAGATATCATATGTTAGATATGGATTTCAAACCCATATACACTCAACATTTCCATCTGAATTGTCTTCGAATCACTTGCCGATCACCATTCACTATGAAAATGCATAAATATTCAATAAAAGTTGATATCAAGATTTTCCGTACTGAACACAAAAGCATTCGTTGATTTATGTTTTGTGATCGTTCGATGCGATCTCTTCTGTTTCTTAAACACAGTAGGCACAGTTTTCCAATAAACCACCATATATTTGTAAGCATTTAATAAAAACTAAACACATATGCGTTTAACAACTTTTTCTTGGAATAATTTTTATTTTTTATACGCGATCACTAGATATACCACATAAACACACACACACCCTTATGCGCGCACACGAACGTTGGCTGCTTATATGGCTGAGAGTGAGGTCACAATGTGGCACGCAATTCGAAGCAGAGTAACAAATTAATTAGGCGCCTTTTGATGGAGCTTTATTGATAATTGGGGGCATTGAAAGGCTGAATTGAACTCTTATAAACACACACACACATGTAGGCTCGCATTAAAGCACGCTGAATGGAAGTTATTGTTTGCGGCACAAAACAAATGTGTGCAACAAAATTGAATTCACATAAAGGAGAATTATTTCTTTTTTTTTTATAAACAAAAGACTATTATTTTATTAACACTTTTGGCAGCTAACTTTGATGCTAGCTGCCTTTTTTGTAACGCAGCGGACACACCAAAAATATAAGCACACAATGTGTGGCCCCAAACTATACACTTTGACACTTTACTCAATTAAATTTAGTTTCACTTAAAAAAAAACACAAATTTTCCAGCACCTAATGGACCAACTATTTCGTCGACACACACCTATATTTGCATTTATCCAACTTTTCGTAAGCACAAACAACTTTTTTCATTGCGATCGCGATCACGTTCAATATTGGCGACTCCCCTAGACGCGCCCACAACCAACAATATTGGATTTTCACGCTTTTCCCAACAACAACTAACACTATGCATACACCGGGTCTACATAAATACATACAAATACAAACAAATAAACAGGCGGACTGAGAACTATACACACGATACCGTTAGTGGCAGCGAAAGTGCCAAACCGTCCAGCACAGCGAACACTCAGAGACTGAATGAAGAAGTCAACTCGCACTAGCGCTAGCTAGCTAGCTGGCGGCATAGAGACCGGCAAGTCGCTGGCCGAGCAGCAAGGCGCACTTACTCCGCCGCATAGCATGAAGGCGGCGCACCCGCGTCTTGCAACAAGCCCTCGCGCATTTTCTGCGTTGCTTCGCTTGAGTATCTTCTGCTCGGCCAGCTGACTTATGTATGTGCGCGCGTGTTTGTGTAGCTGTGTGGCAGGGAAGTAATTGACATGGCAATGGGCGCGGGGGTTGCACGCACTAGCGCTAAATAAATGTGTATGTGTGTGTGTGTGTGTGTGTGCTTATGTGCGCTCTGCAATCAAATGCGAGTCACATCACTCCCTTTGCGTGTGTGCGTCCATGTTTTCTTTTCGTTTTTCCCAATTTTCGTGGATCACACTGAAAATAAATACAATCGAACATACACATATGTACACATTCTGATTCTTGCGATCGCGCAAAAATAAAAACAAAAACATAAACGAGCAACAATGAGTGTGCGGTGGGTATTTTTACATACATATAGACGTATTTACATACATACAAACAGCCAAGATGTTACAGGCTGCGTTGCTCTAGTATGGATCGACAAATAAATATTGGCTAGCACAGGGTTGTCCGAAAAGAATGGGTGCTCTTTACTCAGAAAGAATTATATTTAAAAATCTCATTACGAATATATGATGAAGAAGGAATCGCGCGCTGAAATTCTCAGTTGGAAGGCATTTTCAAAATTTCTTTTCAGTTCTGAGTTCGTTTGGATCACTCGAAGCGTCGGAACCCCAACAAAGAGAAACCTCAAAACTTTTTTGTTAGTGTAGTTGTCTATCTGGTAATGGTAGTGTTGAACTCCAGGCTTTCATCTTTATCTAAAATATATTTTAATAAAAGAATAGGGGTGATATAGTCGTATATCGAATTGCAAATACTCAACAAAACTAAAGGAAAAAATTGCGACTGATGTGCTAAGAGGTCTTTGGGGTTTTTTAGGTATTGTGAAATGCCATAACTTTTAGTATTTATTTGAGCACCCCTGTATCACAGCCCAAATGTAAACATACATGCATATTTCAATACAAACGTGTTTATGACTAAATGTTTCCTTATTGAAATATATTTGTATGGGAACTGACTAGATCGATCATCTTTGCTGGTCTCGTGCACATTTTCCGCTTTTTGATGAAATTTGGAAATCTAAAAATTGGTGTTGAAAGCACATATAAGTCTAAATATATGTATGTATTTTTGTGTATGTAACTGAAACTAACATATTTACCTAGAAGTGTGTGATTGTGCTTTGGCTGACTTCATGAGTAATTTTGCAACATTTCCAAGCATAACTTTACTTCGGTTTCAATTAGTAATTAAATACACTAATGATGAATGAACTATCCATTGACCTAAATATTGAATGAACATTTTACAAACTCTACTAATAATAATTTAATCCCATAATTTCTAGAGGAACTTTTGAGCATATTGAAGTCCTGAAATTACAGTTATTTAGTGTGGGATTTTCAAATTAAAATTTATTTTTATTTCAGTGATCGTTTGTTATGCAATAAGTTTTTTTTTCTCTAGACTTTGTTGTGCTGCTGGGTTTTTCTTGTCCACAATATAGTCTATAAAGTCGTAATTTACTTATATTTTTTTAGATTTTTAATCATACCTGATTGCAAACCTCAGATCAACTACTGGTTGCTACGTAAGAATATTTTCAGACACGGTGTCTCTTTTCTCATTTCAGGATTCAATAGAATTGTAAAATGTTGGCACAGCTGACTCAAGGGTCTATGGATATACCTATAAAAATTGGGTACATGGATTTCCTAATATTTTTTGCAGCATTTGTTTCCCTAAAAAGAATAATTAATAACTTAAAACTAAAAATAAAAGTTAATGAGATATTTTTTTTTTTTTAATAAAAATTGAAAAAAGTAAATTAATTACAATTACAATTTATATATATATATAGCGCTAGCGGTTAAGCCATCAGCTATGAATGAATGAGATATTATATTATGAATGAGATATTATTTCATATAAAATCTTAAAAAAATAAAAGGGTTTAATAATCAAGATCACCCTTGAGAGCATACGTAATTTCGAAATTTTTATGAAAAATCTTGAAGCAGAAGAAAATTTAAAATATTCTGCATCACCCTTGAAAGTATACGAAATTTGGAAATCTTTATGACAAATTTTGAAGAAGAAAGAAAGATAATCTGGATCAATATATTCATATATGAAATTCCAAAGTTTGAACCAAAACTCTTGAAGAACACATGCAATTTCGAAATTTGAACAAAAAAATTAAGAAGAAAGGGTGAAAATCTTAACCAGGTTCTAGTTCAGCGAAATTTCGATGTTTGAACGAAACTCTTCGAAAGACATACAAAGTTTCAGAATTTGAGAAAAATATCTTGAAAGAGAGACGAAATGTTAAATAACTTGGATCATCTTTGCTTTTACCCGAATTTTTGAAGTTTTAACAAAAATATTAAAAAACATACACAATTTCTAATTTTAAACGAAAAATCTTGAGAAAGCATCGAAATCCTATGTAATCCGGATCACCTTTGAAAATGTACGAAATTTCGAAATTGTCATTGATTTTTTGTTTAAATATCGAAATTACGGATATTTTCGAATGTTAGTAGGATTTCTTTCCAAATTTCGAGCTTTCAATCTCATACTAATATATTATGGACATATCGACTTTCTTGAGCAAGTTCATCCCAACAAAAATACAATGCGGCAACGAATTATTAATTATAACGAAAACCTATCCAACAACAAATACACAAACGGTTTAAAATCGTGTATATCCTTCAAAGTATATACTCCTCTTGATAAATAACGAAACCTAAATATTTTACTTTTTTAAATGCCCTTGTCAGTCACATCAACCACATATTAGATTTTCATTAGTTAACAGTAATAACTGCCAAATAACGCTAATGACGCACCCATCAGCATAAAAAAGCATTAAACGAGATGGGTATGCTACAAAAAAAAAACAAAAATAACTGCTCAATAATTTCCAACTTTCATATCGCAGAAGTTGCAATAAATCACAAACAACGAACAATGCAAAGCAAAGGCGAAGCAGCCACCCCTGGGAGGGCTTGATGAGAGTCGAACACGCGGCAAATGCATTTGTGGCTATTTATACACACACTCCTATAAATATATGGCGTGTGAATGAGTGAATGAATGTGTGTAGAATGTCAAAAGCGCAATCTAAAAAGTAAAAAATAAATACAAACAACAAAAACAAATGTTTCAGGGCAAATATTTTTCAACACCATCCCAGCGGAAAACACGAAAATTTCCAACCCTCAAACTGCGCGCTTAATTTCATTTCAATTTACAGGAATACTTGTAATTGTAGTGTAAAAAATAAGTAACAAGATATATGGATATATGTATGTGTATATGTACTAGTGTGTTTGTCTGTCTATATATATAAGTTAAGTGTATAAATATGAGTGAAGTGTATGTGCATCTGAAGTGCGTACCTTGAAGAGCTGCCCAAAAATGTGACCAGTGCTTGCTCTTCTCCATGCTTCACCGCCGAAAGAGGTGTGTCCCCCTCAAATTTATATGCAATGGAAGTGAAGGCAAATAGTTATGTTAAAATTATTACATGTGTATTTATATACATATATTTCTTTGAATTTTACTAATATTTTTTTTTTTTTTTTGCCTTTATTTAAGGCTYCTTGAAGTGCTGAGCCACTTCATACCCAAACGGAAGTGAATATTACTTTACTCATTGTAACAGGAAATTCTTTAAGAAATGAAAAATGAAGTGGTGACCGCGGCAATAAAACTCGTTGTCAGCGACACAGTTGGAAATATAATATAAACTATATAGGAAATATATTTCGTATAAAATTTGTATGTATGCATGTATATAAGTACAAGTAGAAATTCATATTTATTTCATTGGATAGTTTAATACAAGTCATGTTTGTCCAGAAGTTTATAATACCCAGAATGCATTGATCTGAAAGAAAAATTTTAGTTTTTCGTGGCCTAAGTACATATTCTTGTTCCAGTTGTTATATCAAATCCCCGTTTGGGTGATGGTTGTGATCGAATGGATTTGATGGATTGGAGCCAAGCGGGTAGTAATTGCCAGCAGAACAAATAATGTCAACAAGCTGACAAAAATATACAGAACGAAGAAGCGGCCGTTGTACCGCTTTGAAAAGCCGTTTTAAGCATTACTTTGTGGAAAACCGGCGAAATTAAGCATATTCTTAATTTTCTAAAATTATGCGTAATTACGAATTCGAATTATCTTAAATAGGCCATGCGATTCTGCAAATTTCCACATTTTTCGATTTATTGTACGACTAATAGTTTAGAAGTTATAAGAATTTTTCCATTCGGGGGTTGCTTGCTACATGCTCCTGGTCGCCCAGTTGAAATCTTGGATTTTGCTGTCAAATTGAATGCAATTTTCTGCAGCAACTGGCGAGGGTGCCTGAAAGCTGTAATGTGGGGTAGCATATGTAAAGGGACAAAATTATACGAAGAAAGCGGACACATTCTCGGATACCGGAAATTCGCTGACCGGAAATAAAACTATAACTGATTTTAATTTCCGGGTTAGAAGACCTACCGGAAGTAATAAGCCGGAAACGGAAATGACCTTGGCACATTTTCGGTTTCCGGCGAACGAACTTCCGTTTCCTGTTTTTTATCTTCCGGAAAGTGTCATCAACCGCAATTTCATGGCGGTTTTCTCCATTTCATGGCCGCTTTCCCCATTTCCGGTTGTGGTCATATGTATATCCGATTCTACAGATTGACCACTTCCTTTGCTGAATTTTTGCCCCCTTACATATGCACCTTTTTTTTTTTTTTTT
>NW_017535963.1:693045-695186 GCF_001853355.1 Bactrocera latifrons | reverse complement strand
TTTTTTTTTTTTTTTGATTTGGTCTTCTGCTGAAAAATTGCATTCAATTTGGCAGCAAAATCCAAGATTTCTACCAGGTGACCAGGAGCACGTAGTAAGCAACCGCCGAATGTAAAAATGTTTATAATTTCTAAACTAGAGCTCACACAAAAAATCTAAAAATCTAAAAATGTGAACATTTGCAGAATCGCATGGGCTTTAATACTATTCAATAAAATTTAAGTTTGAAATTACTCACAATTTTAGACAAATAAAAATGTGTCACAAATCGAGGGTTTTAAACTAAATAATGCTTAAAACGCCTTTCCTTCTTAAGTGAGTGCCGTGAAATAGGGTGGCAGAACTCTTTTAAGTATTTTGCTATCCACGCCAAGTACGAAACTTTTCGATATCGTACGTTCTTTCAACAATTTTTTAAAATTAAAATACGGAAACCTGTTAAATTTTTAAGGCTTAAATTCTCTTCCAAGAGGCATTTTAAATATGCATAAAAAACTTCTTAATTCTGATTTCAAAATGAGAGTGGAATGGGAAAATTTTGATTAAACCGTGTTAACTGACCAACTAAGAAACCTACGTACCAAGTTTCAGCAAAAACGGACAGAGAGGCAGTCACCCGAATTTCAATTTTTTTCATCGGCCTGATCATTTATAATATTTATATAACCCTACATCTATTTCGATTAGTTTTAGGTGATACGTACAATAGTTAGGTGAACAAAACTATAATAATCTTTAGCAACCGTTTGCAAGAGTTTAAAAATGTTCGAATTGCAGCGGTTTAGTAATTTTATTATTTAGATATTGAAATTTTTCAATAAAAATAAATAATAAATTTATTCTTCACACTTACGTATGCTTGCGCAATACAATGAAAAATATAACACATATATTGTAAATCAATGCCTAAATGTAGGCAAGGTTTTAACAGCAGATTACCACTTTCACTTACTCGCTGTGGCAAGTGTTTAATTGTAACTCATATTTTGTATTGTTTATATTTAATTTAAGTAATTATTACATACATATATTTATATAGAAAAAATAAAATTTAGACTATTGTATATTAATTCAAAAACAAATTTTTGAGGAATAAATATTTTTTAATATGTGGCGTTCTCGAGAATTTATTCTGAGATATTTTTAACAAAAATAGAATAGCTGCAATTTCAGTAAAATTATGTAAGCATTTTTCTTATTTCAAAAAAATTAATAAATATATACATACATACATATGTATATCCGTATCTCTCAACCACATTTTGAAAAAGCGGCTTTCGTGCCTTAATTTATTTCAAAGCTAACTTTTTTCACCAGTGTCAATAAAAAAATATTGTTTCGCTTCAAAATAAGTTAGACGTCAAAAAAACTTGCAAGCAGTTAAATTCCGTAATAGTTTCAATATGTCGATTTGCTTCATTGAAGCAAAATATGTGATCAAGCATGAAGAGAGACATGCAATCATTTACAATTAGGGTGTGTGTGTGTAACTTTAAACATATGTATACATTTATACATACATACCATGTATGTATGTCTATATTATAGGTGTCATTTTTACATGCCTATGTATGTACTTTCATAGAGCTGCAACACATGTAGCTGCTGTCAAACAAATTATAGAATCCGCCACCAACAGACTTGCGTCGACAAATTGAAGTTCGAAATGTGAAATTTGAATTTATAATGTTGCTCCACCTAATGAGTGAAATGCTGTTTGTAACGGCGTTTGAGTATATGTGTACGAGTATGCATCACTTCTATCTCATCTAATGTATGTATATAAATAGCATTAATTAGTTTTAAATTGCTTTATGGTCCCACCCCTGGAAGACCAATAAATAGGGGAAATCTTATGAAAGATTCTATTAACAATTTAAAAAGAGATTAGTTATTTAAAGTATTAATTCGTTAAGGGTGGCGTTTCGATATAAAAAGTTGAATTTTATAGAAGTATTTACAATCACATAGTATAGTATATAGTATGTTTTTTAATACAAAAATTTTTTTAATGAAATCTCTTATAAAAGTTCCAAGAGACAGGAAATTCATGAGTTTTTTCTTCCGCTGATAATTCAAAAAAAAAAAATATTTAATTTTGAATAACTACTTGTTCTTATACGTACCTTCAAATTACAATT
>NW_017535963.1:689378-692880 GCF_001853355.1 Bactrocera latifrons | reverse complement strand
AAAAATTAATCAAAAAATAATGTTTATAATTTTATCAACTAAATTTTTAATGTATTTTTTGTCTTACCGTTACATAAATTTAACCAACTCCTCTTATACACAGTATACCACAAAAAGCAATTTTCCTTCATAATTCTGTTGTCGAACTCTTTTTTAGTCAGCTCATCTTTCGTTGTCGAAATGTTTTGTTTAATCTTAAGCCATTAGTCAATAAATGCGATAAATTGAAATTGACGTTTGACAGCTGCACCCACTGCGCAGTCGCAGCATTGTAATACAATAGCTTCAAAGAAGTTGTTACACATACAACATGAATATACACACATACATGTACACATAGAGAAAATATTTCTATGATGCCTATAAAAGCTGATAACAAATTCTACAGAATTCTTTGAGAGATTGTGGAAGTAGGAGCTCTACACTTTTCAGTAGCGGGTGAAGTTTTTATATAGGAGAAATAAAGGAATGAATTTGATTTAATGATAAGCAGTACCAATTATTTCAAACGTATTGTACACAAATGTACACACTATTTACTTATAAGCCTCTGCATAAATGAAACAAACTTTCTTCTAAATATCGTAAAAAACTGTCCTGCTTTCGTAATGACGTTTGCGGTAAAACGCATTCCAAAAAAAAAAAATATTTTTTTTTTAAATAATTAAAATAAAATAAATAGTTTTTGTCTGTTTTTACTACGTAAAAATTATTAGACGTTGAAAAAAAATAATCTGCCTGCCCCACTGTAMTGTGCAGCAATAAATGTATGTCTCTGCAACATTCTTCATTATTTCTCGTGTTTTTAGTTTAATCAGTACAATGATCTGTGATCGAGAAAAAGTGGAAAATTTTGGTCGTATTTTCTATAAAATGAAATAATTTTTTTTTTTTTTAACAATATCTTAATATAACAAGTACTTAAAAGTCTCAAAACTTTTTTTTGGCGAATTTATTTATTTTTTATTCAACATAGTTCCCTTCAATGGTGATAGACCGATTATAGTGACCCTCCAAATTTTCGATACCAATTTTGTAGTACGATTTCTTCTTTGCTTCAAAATAAGCGACCTCAGTTTTGGCGACCACCTCTTCATTTGACAAAAAAAAATTTCGCGCATTCTTGTGAGATCTGAGAAGAAGAAAAAGTTCCCGGGGCCAGAATTGAGGAATACAGTGGATGCGGAAACAATTTGAAGTCCAATCCATGGACTTTTATCATCGCTTTCACAGACTTGTGACACGGTGCATTGTCTTGGTGAAACATCACTTTCTTTTTACTAAAATCTGGACATTTTGCCTCGGTTTCGTCCTTCAAACGGTCCAATAACTTTATGTAGTAGTCGCTGTTGATGGTTTTTACCTTTTAAAGCTAGTCAAAAAAAACCGGGTTCATCGTGTAGCGTCTTCTCGGATGACTATCGCTTGGACTTCGGAGTGAAAACATGTTTTATCCATTGTTACATACCGACGAAAACTCGGGATTATTACGCTTGAACGTCACCAAACTTTGCTCCGAATCATCAACTCGTAGTTGTTTGTTAATCTTCCTGATAATTAAGAAACTAACTAAGCAGACGCGTGTATAGTCTTTGAAAGTTAAGGCTGTAAAGCTTCATGTCGAGCAAGCCATTAAAAACTGAGGTCAAGAAAGAAGAGCGGCTCCACAAATATCAATTTCCATAATTATAAAGTGGAATGGCTACAAGGGTTAAAACATCGAACAACTTATAGGCCTATAACGATCAAAATAATACAATAATCAAAATAATTACATAGACTAATTCAATGTTTAATCATCAAATTTACCGAACACTTTTTGCATACAACTATTTCTTATTCTATAAGTAAAGTAATAAAAACAGTCACACCCTAATGAACGGCTTACACATATTTTTATAAACGCATTCACAACACAAAAAGCTAATAACCTCTGCCTAATTGGTGTAAACAAAAAACTGTCGCGTTGCATTCTCCGCTAAGAGCGCCTAACTCGTACAATGACTTCTGAACAAACGCGCTTAAATAAGCACCAGCGCCACACAAACAGCAAAAGTGTTTGACAAAACAAACAAATGCGAAAAAATTATAAATAGAAGCAAGGCAAATATATAACAAATATAATATATTCATATGTAGTTCTCTGTCAAGGTCAAATGCAAATAACGCGAACAAGTCACACGTCTGTGCGGACAGACAGATAATTCTCACGCGTTTTTGTTTCTAACACGTATTTTGTTTAGCTAAGTGTTATTGTTGTTGTTTCTATTTTTTTTTATCTTATTTACTCCGCTTATCAGGTGCTTAACGGAAAAATTTGTTGTTATCATTTCATAGCCGAGTCGGCTATTTCTTATCATAAACAAGATTCTTCTTTCTCTCTTCAATACAATTTCTATTGATGATTGTTCTACATTTGCCGAAGTATTAAGGCAAGCAGTTGGCTGGTTCTGTTGCGCTGACAAACCGCGGCAATTATTTGTACTCATATCCGCATGTAATGAACGAAACTGTAATAAAAGTGGTAGGGTTGCCAATTAGAAATAAAAACAATAATTAACAATGAAATATATTATATCAAATATAATTTTCATTAATTAAATAAGAAAGAATAACATTTTTAAAGAAAACTTTTATAAGAATTTAAAAGAAGATCCTTCTATAAAGGCTCTGCTTGAAATTGAGGTTATGTTTCGTGTTTTTAAGTCGGCATAAAATAATATGCGGTCATGTGACATGTGAGTTTTTATCGATATTTACATAAAAATATTTTTTTTTATTTAGAAGACAGGCACTCTTATGAATTTACTGCATTTTTAGTTTTGAAAATGTTACATAAATCTAAATATTTGGCTCTGCTACTATAAGAAACCCTTAATCTATCAAATCACTAGCTAGAGACCTACTAATTACCACACATCTGGCAACCCTGTCAACGTGTCCACCGAACTTCTTAGCAATGCGCAAATGTCGAACGCTACCGATAAGCCCGGCAAATTTCATTATTACATATGTTACATATGTACGCACATACATATGTATATGTTAATATAAGACCAATCCGTATTTGTAAGCAACATTGTTGTAAGTGTAATCAAACGACTGAACTTTCGTGGGTTGTTAGCTGCAGCCATTTGGACAGTTCACACTGCAACTTGCAGTAAAACAGACGTTTAATTTCCAATTCGGTTGAGTTGTATCAAGCTTTTGAAAAATTTAGCTGCGATAAAGTGTATTACAAGAGGCAGCCAGCAATTACGTAAAAGGTGAAGTTAATCAAGGCAAAATTTGTTAAGACAGCAAAGTGTTTTGTATTGCACAAAATTTGATTTGTTATTATGCAAATAAGTATTTAATATGGTGGAATGTAAGCAGTAATAAGCCTAATGAAAATGTTGTTATAAAAAAGAAACAATACAAAAAGAAAATACAAATTCAAGGCAATGAAATACAGAATTAATTAACAAAAAAATAATTAATTATGAAATTTAAATTAAAAAAA
>NW_017535963.1:676422-688717 GCF_001853355.1 Bactrocera latifrons | reverse complement strand
AAAAAATTTTAATAAACACTTCCGAATTAATTTATTTAAATAGAAAGAATAAATGAGATCATTAACTTATTACAATTTTTTTTAATTGAAGGACATTCTAAATAATATTAAACAGTAATAAATTTTTTAACAATTTATAATACTATAAACTTCTCAAAACTAAATATAAAAGCATGCCAAATATACTAATGCGTCTATAATATAGGCCAAGTAACGGCAAAGTTGGCAAAGCATTGCGCGCCGTTATAGCGAGTAATCTAATTTATTACAAACACGCGATCATTTGCTTACTAATAATTTTTATCGCAATGCTCAAAATTCACCTTCAGATTTCGAAACGCTTGTTTGCATTGACGTTCAAACGCGGAAGTCACGAAAAAATTCACACAAATTCTCTGAAAATGACCTTTTGCATTACAGCGTCATTAACGGTGCATTTAAGAGATTAGCTTATATTGAAATGCGCTCTCTCGCAGATCGAATACGAAAAAGCTATATAAGATTGCAAAACCATCTGCAAATTGCTAACCAAAAGATTGATTAATGAATTGTAATTATGTTGCAACCAGCAAAGCCACCATTAAATTATCTTGCGATAGATAATTGAAGTGTTATGGTCAAGCGTAAAATGCGGTCAACATGATTTGCCGGTTGTTGTTATTAGCAAGAAGTGTGACGAGTACTGAGGCGCTTACATAAGTTGGCCACATTTCGGGTAGTTTCTTTGTAACTTCTTTTTTTCTTCTTCTGTTGTTTCTTTGTAAAGTTTGTGAAATTCTTGTAAATGTTGTAATGTTGTAAATAGTATTTAAGGAAAAAATAACCTATATGTTAATATGTTTATCAAAATGCTGAAGATATCGAAATACAGCTTCCTGTGTGCCAAAAATATGGTTTTCATTGTTTGGATCTGATGAAATCAAGAGTTCGACTTAAATAAGTTCAGAGTCCACAATTGACTAACCAGAGTTTATAATTTGGCTACTGCTCATATTATAGCGAGACCATATTATATTTGAAACGACTGCTATAATCAATAAGTATTAAAATATGTAAATATAATTTTTTTTTCATAAAACGTTACTTAAACATGTAAAGTCCGGAAACAATTAACACTTTTTCAAGGAAATTAGAATATATGTATATATAGTATACATATATGGTATGTATACAAATACATATACATAAGTACTACATAAATAACTGATTAAAAAGCAAAATTATACATTCGCTATCTCTTCCTGAAGGTTTCTTATATATTACGTTACACAAGACTTCGAACACGCTAGCAAAAAGTGTAATCAGATTACTTTCTTTATGTTCTTAGCTATGCTTGCGAGTGCAATAAACAGTAAACATATGTATACACATAAAAATGTCTGAGAATTTATTTTCAATAAATATTTGCATACCTGTGTATGCAACACTGTTAAAATTTTATTATCAGCCAACGCGTCCAGAGCCCAGTCTTCAAAGTATTTTATTCGCAACGCAATTTAACGAATGTGTTTGAGACCCACAAACATAACTAATAAGTGGGTAAATATTATGAATGTGACGCGAAGACCTTACATTTACGAGCACTTGTGTAAATTTTCTATGAATTCGTTTGGGGACTGACAAGTGTGGGAGTCTTTTTGAGAGATGGCATGGAATTGAAAGCGTGAAAATGATTTATGAAGTCTAAAGAGAGAAGACGTGTACTATATATAATTTTTGGCTTTGTATCTCTCTGAGAGCATAATATATTGCAGTCATATATTTTTGTCATACCCATTGCCACTGTACCAGGGTCTAGATAAGTGAATCTATGTATATACTCGGATTTTTGCAGTATTAATCCACCGTCACTATTCATCATCAACGTCATTATCGACGATTTAAGGCTTTGCTATTGTTAATCATTGTCATTATTTGGTAATGAAAGAATAATGTCACATACATAAAATGTATTCTGATATCAAAACTCTGTAATGTTTAAGAAATTAGAGAGAGGATCATATTTTGATAAAATTGTTAGTCAGGAAAGGGCTCTGTGAACAGACGGAGTACTCTCTCCTCCATAAAATTGCTCTCTCTCTCTCTCTCTATGGCTTTATAATACTCTTTATGGGCACTTCGTACTACTAAAACACTTGCAGTTAAAAAATTAGTTCAGTTGTTTAAATTTCAACTCAACAGAATCAAGTTGCAGACCATAATATGGGTTTGTGATTAAATTACCCTTGATTTGTTGTTTTTCATTACATATATTAACCACTATTTATAAAAAATAATTTCAACTCAACTGAATTAAGTTGTAAGCCATTAAGACATAATTGTAAGAGTCTGCAATAATTTTTCTAAAACTGGTTTAGTTGTTTCAATTTCAACTCAGCTCAGCGGAGTTGTAAATGGTAAATGGTTTATACCAAATTTTTGTAAATTCCCATACAGCTTTACCTTTGAGTAAGAGTCAACCAGAATTTGTAAACAAATAGTTATGTTTTTTTTTTTATTTTCAACTCAACTGAGCCGAGTTATAAAACAACAACTTAAGATTTAGGATAAGTTTTTGTAACTTTCTACACATATTTACTTTTAATCTGTGATGCTTTTGTTTGCATATGTATTATATTGCTGGAATCTGCCATAAAATCCGATAAAAATGCTGAAGTTGTTTCAATTCCAACTCAACTCAGCCGCGTTGTAAACCATAATAACGAACTTAGCATACATTTTTGCAACTTAACATACAGGTGTACAATAGACTTGTGTTGTTTTTCTTAGCATATGTTGCTAAGACCACAATTTGACTTCCATTTTCTAGGCAATCGAATTGGCAAAAAGTAAGCCACGTGCAACCAACTTAAGACTGCGGTCTATCTAAAAAAAACACGTTACCATGCAATATCTAGAGACACTTGCAATTCATTTTGCGAAGTTAACCGAAAATTTGTCAATCACTATGAAAACGTTATTGCTGCGAGCAACTTCAAGTTTGTAATTAGTAGTATTTACTAGCGCAATACTAAACACTCGAAACATGTAATTAATGCTAATAAATGTGTTTTGAGTACTAGTCGCAGTGCAGACTAATTAAAAATACGGAAATATATTAAAGAAGTGTCGTAAAAATCGCTTAAAATTAGTGGTTATATCTCTTAAAATACATAAATCTTTAAGTTCAATATAAATAGATGCATGCATTGCATTATGTTTCGTTGCACAAGCTAATTTGTTTACAAACACACGTTTATATTGACAGCTGATAACGTCGTAAAAATAACCAGTTACATTTTAGTTATTTTTTTTTCCCCCCCCGACAGCAAAAGTAATGTACACACCTCATTACATAATATTTAATCTCAATTTAAATCGCTATGTGAACTATTTGTTATGCCTGCCATGAATAATAACGAAAACAAGTGGAGCTTATGGCAAATGTCAAGTGATATAGAAGTTTATGAGTAGGTGTTGCTTATCAAGATATTGCATACATTACCAGAAGTAATGCGATTGGTTAATTAACTGTTGGTAAGCTAGGAAAAAATGCAAATTTATGGTTGTAATAGGGGATATAAGGAAATGTGTACTGATTCATTTTGCCTATGCATAATAGAATTGTTTTGTGTGGTTTGGTTAATGCGATGCTAAGAGATTTTTAGACATTTTTATGTCCAGCGCAACGTCTTCAGTATAGGTATTATGACTTTGACAGCTTACGAAGTACTAAGCAAGGTACTTAGACTAGGAAAAACTTTTCTTAGGAGACTTTAGAATACAAAAATATACACATTTTTTACTTCTTAGAATATTTCTACAAGAATTTCGTTGAGGAATTGGTTGGAGACAATTTTTTTAAAACTCGGACTAGTTTCAAAATCTACGTTCATTGAAGAAACATATTGCTTATATACAGTAGTTATTATCAAACAACTAAAAATATATCTACCATAAAAAGTTCTAATACTATATATAGTATGTAATCTACCACAATTCCAAAATATGGTTTTATAGATGGACAGCAGTGTTTACTATATTTATGGGTTACGTCGAGATTTGCTCAAGCAAAAATTTTTCGAGATGCAACATGATGTTTGATTAAATTGTGCAGCTTCGTCCGGCCAATGATTATCGGATGGCGGTTAAGGCAGATTTCGACGGTATAAATGAAATATTATTGCATATTTTATTATATAACACGTTGCATTAAACCGTTTCGAAGCACAAACAGTTTCAAATCATGGCTTCTGCTGTTTCGATTGCGGAAGATATCATTCCCCATATAATTTTTGAGGAGTGCTGGTGAATCGACAGTTTTCGAACAAATAAAAATTCGCATTTTTTTCGGGTACGTATGTCTCACAGTCATGGGAACGGTTCATGATATTGTGGTTTTACATGCAAATCTTAAAAAACATTTTGAATCATATGATATTTAAAATCTGTAGAGAAAGTATAAATTGCGAAAGAAATTAAATAACTGTATCCAAAGTTTGAAATGAACAGTATATAGTTTTTCGTTATTTTAACGATAAAGTGAATGTATAATATCTAAACGGATAATTTTCACTCTTCATTCAAAAGCACTATCTTAAACTCATCTTGGAACAAAAGTCAAGACTTCCATGGCTTCCATGAAAATATTTTTCTTAACTCACGAAATTACTTTGAAAAAACAAAAACTACGTTCGTTGCCTGTCATGCGTTGGGTATAACAAGTCCATTAAGAGCTAAACGTCAAGTGTTATGCGGCATATCAGTTGCAACTGGATTAAATCGTATCAACTGATGTAATTACAGCATCAAATTGCACACATTCAGTCACTTCACAATCAAATAAAGCGTCTACCAATAGGTATGATGTGATTTTGACAGCTCGTGGAGGCCATGTTTGTCTACGGATTTGTATCAAATTTTGTCGGTTTGTTCAGTAAGGTTTTCTATTTCATAATGACATCTTTTACTTGGGAACGAATATTCACGTTATCCGAAAAACCATCTTCTCGAATGGGAACCATTTTTTGCTTATTTGCTTCGTCAACAAACCAAATTGTCTCTATTGAGATGAGTAAAATCTTCTTGTAGTTTAGGAAACGCAATTGAATTTCCAAAAATTTACCGCTAATGGAGCTCGAAGACATCATTCAGCGCACCAAAGCCGAAATACTGCACTGCGCCTACAAAACTTAGCGTAAGCGACTGGAGATGTGCAAATGGAGCGGTGGTGGCCAATTGTAAAACAAAAAAAACAGAACCCATTTTGACCAAATTTGTGTTTTTTATTTCATTTTTTCAAGACGTCATTCTTGTTAGCAGACCCTGTATGTCATTTGGTAAGCCAGCGCCACTTGAAAAATTGTGCGGAAAGACTGTGGTTTGAGATGACGCCCGCTTATAATAATTTTCTAGATTTTATCATATCTCACATTTTGATTTATTGAAGCTTTTATTGAACTTGGAACACGTGCCGTTCAAGCAACCATTTTTCAATAAATAAAATAAAGCAAATCGTGTGAAACTAGCCGACTATAATATTATATATAAATATATACATATATAAATATTTAAATGTGTATTACACACATTCAATAAGTCAAAGGTATAAAGTCTAAGTTGTGCAGTCAATCAATATAGTTTCGTAAGGCATTATTTTTGTACAGGGAGCTTGACATGTGAGAGCTACATTGTTGTGTTTGTATTACGTGCTTCGAAAATATGTCACTTTGAATAATAATAAAATAGCATTTATTTATTTTACTTAATAACACGTTCAGCACCGATTTCGTTATTAATTTAGAGTTTTTTTGTCACAAATTTTTACAACTAAAGAGAATTATGTAAAAGACAGGATATATTTTCTTCCGATATTTAAACATAAATATTATATTTCTTATATTTCTTAATAATATATTAATTCTTATATAAGTAATATTCAGTTATCATATAAAAAAATATTCAATCTTTTAGATGAACCCACGATGGCTACTACTCTGTCTAGCGGCATTGCTGATGCCCATCACGTCAACTGCTTTCAATATTCTCTTTATGGGTCCTTTCCCAGCGCCCAGTCACTGGATGTGGTTAGAACACTTTCTGCGCGATCTGCTGCAGCGTGGTCACCATGTAACGGCGCTCACAAATCATCGCGCAAAATATGTACATCCGAATTTGACAGAGATCATCATCGATCCGCAATTCAATATACCGCATTATTGTAAGAGAAAAAGCTACAATTACAAAAGTAATTACTTTTCATATAAAAATAATTTTTGCTCCCCAAACTTTTAGTTCCCAAAGAGAATATATTCAAAATGCGTTACTCCAGCGATTTTCAAAACTTACAGATGTGGTTCCATGTTGGCTTGCTCACCAGCGAATATGCGCTCAACGATCCCAAGGTGAAAGCACTGATCGCCAGTACTGATCGGCATTTCGATCTAATCATTTTGGAGCAATTCTTCCATGAGAGTTTTCTGATGTTTGCGCACAAATTTAAATGTCCTGTTGTGACGTTGGGCACTATGGGTTATGCGGACAATATGGATCATACGATGGGCTTACTCACACCTTGGTCTTTTATACCACATCTATTACTCTCACATACTGATCAGATGACCTTCACGCAACGTGCTTACAATACGTATCTATCATTGTACGACGCTGTGATGAGACGCTGGTATTATATGCCTAAAATGCAGGAGATGGCCGAGCGGCATTTCGCAGGACTGGTAGAGGGTCCATTGCCACATGTGCGACAATTGGAGAAAAATATTTCGTTGATGTTGATCAATAGTCATCGTAGTTTGGATGTGCCGCGTCCCAGCATGCCCGGACTCGTAAATGTCGGTGGTGTACATATAAAAACACCCAAGCCACTGCCACACGATTTACAGGTTTGTCACAGAAACTAAATTTTAGACCACCGCTTATTGTGCTATTTACTCTATTTGTAGACTTATCTGGACAACTCTACCCACGGTGTGGTGTACTTCAGTCTCGGTTCTTATATGAAGAGTATAGATATGCCTAAGGAAAAAATCAACTTGATACTCAACGCCTTCAGTCAGCTGAAACAGAATGTTTTGTGGAAATTCGAGAATTCTTCTATTGGTCATCTGCCGCCGAATGTGAAAATCCAGAGCTGGTTGCCACAAAACGATATACTGGCACACCCAAATATCAAGGTGTTCATCACGCATGGTGGCATCTTTGGCACGCAAGAGGGCATCCACTGGGGTGTGCCGATGTTGAGCATACCGCTTTATGGCGATCAACACCGGAACACGATCAAATCGGTGCGTGCTGGCTATGCGCGCACTTTGAACTTCGGTCAAATGTCGAGCGAAGATCTGCTACAGAATATACGATTGCTCATCAGTGATGGCAGTTATAAGCAGAAGGCGCTGGAAGCATCGCGCAAATTTAGAGATAATCCAATGCATCCTTTGGACGAGGCTTCATTCTGGATCGAATATATTGCGAGGCACAAGGGTGCGCCACATTTGAAATCTTACGGCGCTTATATGCCACTGTATCAGTACTTGTTGTTGGATGTGTTTGGTTGCGCGCTATTGGTAGCTTTCTTAGCGATTTGGTTCCCGTTGAAAGTTCTCAAATTTTTGGGAAGTTTGTTGAGGCGAAAAGAGCCTGAAGAGTCACATAAAAAGCGTCAGTAGAGCTGTGATCAAAGTTTTTCTATGAAAAATAATATTAGTTTTAGAAAATTTAGTTTTACATGTAAAAATACGAATTAATTATAAGTTGGAGAAATTTTATTAAACAAAAAATGATGTTATCGACATTGAGCTGTTTTGAAAATTTTTGTTTGAGAGATATTACTTACTTCTTTAATGGTGTGGGAAATGTGAAATCACAAGGCGCTATCCAGTGATTCTACCCTCAACGTTGGCGTCGTGGCGCATGACTACTCTTGTTAGAACTTTTTTGGTTAATCTACATATCTCTGTAAAAAATCGACAAGACAGCTCTCACGCTCTGATTTTCAGACAGATGATACGTAGGTTGTCTTAAATTCGAGATTCGACAACCTTAATTTTGAAATCTGGCAACTCGTAACTTGATTGTAAAATTCATGTCTTTTACTTGACTTATCATTTGTGCCGTTTACAGTAACTTAAAATATTCTTTTCGATGAAAATGTAGAACTAAAAATTTTCGTACGATTATTTTTTACAACTATAGACGTGGATTAACTCAGCAACTGTACATCGATGAATTTTTGGCGAAAGAACTCTATCAGCTCCATCAAAGACGAGTGTTTATCGTTGGTATGGTGAATTAAGTCGATGTCGTTGATCACTCTAAGATGAATTTTGTGAATGGCTTCCAAAATCAGTGGTTTTTCGGGAAACTATTTTTCTGTACGCAAACTAATATTGAAACGACATCAGGTGACCTATCGTGAGATTGAGACAGTTATGTAGTAAATATTACTAGGACCAGCACACGTTCAACATTGCAGGAACATTAGACAGTAAAAAAATGTTCACGTTGGATTCCACCAATCGCTCAAAAAAAGGTTCGTGTCGATTGGTCGAGAGAAATTATAACAAAATACGTTAAGTCCAAAAGTAAACAGCAGTCAACCATATGGATGATTCCAGATGAACCGATTCCAACGCAGAACAGTAAATTTTGGAGTGGCAGATAACCATTTGCTTTCCAGTTGTCTTCCTAGAAATTAAGAAAATCAACCACCAAAAACAGATCACTTTCCATCATGACAATGTCAGTTCTCACACATCGACTGATGCAAATGCAGTTTTAAGCACTCAGAAAAACAATTTCAAGTGTCATCCTCCGCATATTCCTGACTTAGTACCGAATAACTTCTTTTCATTCCCTCAGGAAAAAAATAAACAAAGAGGTCAATGTTTTTCAACATCTTAAGAGGCGGTTGATACGTTCAGAGGACATGTTTTGGAGCCACTTGACGTGAGAGTGCAAAGAGAGTGCTTCGACAATTGGTTCAAACTCATGCAAAAGTAACTAGATCTTTATTGAGAATAAAAAGTAATCATCGGATGAATATAAAGAGATCTTTTTCTGGTTTATAATTCTACATTTATCGCATAATTCGTGACTTTTAAGCAAGCTGCTTGCTTCGAGCGAGTTGATACCTCAAACAAGGCACAAGAATAGACTATGTTTCAAAAAGTTGTGTCTGCTCGAAAAAAAAAATGTTTTTTTAGTATTAACCTGGCTTATAATTATTTTAACATGCCACTCCCAAAAAATCGGTTTACTGTGGAAATCAATTAATTTAACTACAGCTCGATCTCCTAAGTTTGAAAATAATTTCCTTTTCGATTTTTGAAATATAAAGGAAAAAGTAGTCTACAAAATTAGCCTTTTTTACTAATGAGCTCTACACGTGTTAACTGCTTTCTGATGTTAATTTAATTAAACTAAAAAACCGCTGAGTGTAAAAGCAATTAAAATATAGCTATTTTTAAATTTACACAACAAAATATGTATGTTTCTGTGACAACGCATGTGGTTTGCGATTTGTTGAGGCAATTTGTTGTGGTATCTTTCGACTTTCATTGAACCATCATTTCACAATGATCTTTTCACTGAAGCATTATTTCCATGAAACCGATAGGGTTCTCGGATAATGAGAAAGCTACGGAGAAAGTTCATTTGCTTCGGCGTTCTAGAACTGTGCTGTAATGATGCTCATTGAAAAGTTTTTTTTTTTAAATGTTGTCAAACAAAAAATACAGGAAATTTTTCAAAGATTCTCTGAGAGGATTTTAGAAAATAAAAATTTAGTAAAACGAAATTTTTAACATGACTATCTAAGAAGTTTGCGATATATTTTATACGATCGCTTCGAACAACTATTTGTTCAAAGTAAAAAATTTGCTCATAGAAGTATCTTTTCGGTAATGAACGTCGTAAAATGCCGAAAACTTCTCCCTAAATGCTCTTAAACTATATTAAGTTGGCAAGCTATATAAAAATACGACAATCACGCTATTCCAAGAGCAAGATCATATCGGTATAAAAGTCAGATCTCGCCGCTGCTACAGAACAAAGTCCACTAGGTTACTAAGTTGGTGATGCCAACAAATTCGGATCAAGTGCAATTATTTGCATGAAAGTATTTATTTGAGCCATAGAACCTTGACACCATTTTATCACATCACGAAACTCAATGAAAAAACGAAAGTTTAATTAGAAAAACTAATTGAAAATTTGCTTCAGTTTATTCTCTCTCTCTTCAAGTTATTAGCACGCCGTCACTCTCATAAGGTTTCTGCACGTTTGATCCGCTTCGCATTTTTTGCTGTAATCATTTTGGGCTTAACAAATTTTGGCAAGCATTTCTTGCAAATGTAAAATAAGCGGTCAACGTAAAGACATATATACATATTTACATACATAAAATAAACAGTTAACAAAGGGCAACGAACCAAAACAGCAGCGCAGCAGTGATTCACGCGGTTAAGCTATTGCAAAATTATATTATATACCAATAGATTAGATTAAGGGGTCCCGGTGGTCTAGAATTTTCAAAAATCGATTTTAGAATATACTGTAAAATTTTTGGAAGGATATTCATATTATTTTAGCTTCTACCCTTAAACTGGAAAAACTTAAGATTCCCCAGTGATATTATTACAACACCATGAATCATTGTTCATATTTGTGTGTGTAATTTACATTATTTATATGTGTGTGTTAATATGTTGTATTATTATTAAGTATTTAATGATATTGCCCAACGCGAAAAGCAGTTTCATTTTTGCCATCACTTTACGTTTTGTTCGATCGTGCGATTATGCAACTTCGACATCGCGATTCGTAAATCATTGCATATTTTTAGGCGCGTTTAGTTGAAGATCGTTTACAATAGTTTTTAGAACCAAATTATTTAGTACAGAGCAACTATTAAATTGATATAGAAATAATCAGACAGAATTGGTATAAAAGATAATATTAATAATAATTTATTAATTGAAAAATAGCCTTAGAGCAATATACTGGAATGATTGGTTATCACCATTCTATAGTGTTTTTGGTATTGAGCCTAAATCACGCAAAAAGGATCAATTCGTAACCTGAATTCTCATAGAAAAGCAAACGTGACGAGAGTTCAAAGCGTTGATTTAACAGGTTATGAAATGACTTAATGTTGACAGCTCGCGGTGGCCATTTTTGTATACGATTTTTTTTCAAAAACTTTTGTCAGTGTGTTCAGTAAGAACAATTAATAACGACAGGATATTGACCGACCGTTTTGCCAGGCTTTGATAAAATCGTTGTGGATGGACCATATTTCGGTAGTCTTTCTCACTCTTCAAGTCTAAACAAGAATACATTGGGTGCAAACGTTTTGTGACTTGCTAATATCGAGAAATGGGCCAGTCAAATGGTCCTCAGGATCAACCGACTTGACGCCTTTAGATTATTTTCTTTGGGGGTATTTTATGTCAAAGGTCTATGCCAATTAACCTCGAAGCGCAAACAACATTCAGCGCACTATGGCCGAAATTCAAGTCGAAATGCTGCACTGGGTCATTGAAAGTATCCATAAACGGATGAACGTATGCAACGGCTAATTTCGAAATAATTTAGTTGTAGGTAGGTAGATAGGTAGAGTACCTGTCTGACCACGCACCTAGGCTTTTAGGAGGCCAATTATGATAAATATTCCTTCACTCTATTGTCTCCTCTCTGAACCACCCTGCTGCTGTTGGGATTCATCATTAAAAGAAATTTTGTCTTAACTTTAACATTTTTCTTGCCTTATGAATAATATTAAATATATATTTCAAATGTCTTTGTGAGGCTTTCCAAAACGAAGGTCCTTACAAAATTGCATAGTGGGTATAATTATGGTATTAATATCGAGCTGCAATTCAGAACGTTGTTATTATATTGTTATTTGTATTTAAATCCATGAAAAAATCCATCATGAAAAGAAGCCTATGTATGTACATATAAAACATTCTTATTTAAGTAATGTAAATAAATTTTATTGTTTCATTGACGCGTCCCATTTTCCGCGCATTATTTGTTGGAGCTTTTATAAGTGAAAAAAATTATAATAATAAAACTTCTTGAATATGTTGTCATTTACTTATAACCGTAGTAAAAGATAAAGAGCGTAAAAAACGCGCTCGTCAACGCAACTTTTCCTATCTGCCGATGGGGCAAGCTTCATTAAGAACTTGAGTTTTGAGACCGATGGTGTGTGAATGAGTGTAAATTAAGTACTGCAGCTAATAATAAAAAGCGCTGATTTATCCAAGGTATTAAACAAATTTATTGAAAACATAAA
>NW_017535963.1:662168-676215 GCF_001853355.1 Bactrocera latifrons | reverse complement strand
ATTAAAAAATTAATTATATACAAAAACATCCCTTACCTTTTTAATAATACAATTCATTATTCAGTGTTTCTACAGAATTAATGATTTGAAGTAACAATAAAAATTAATTTTTAGTCAAGAGATTGTGTTTGAGAAAAAAGTCTGCAATATTGCGCCAAAATGTTGAGTATAGTGCCTTCATTGATCCAACGTAAATAATGAGTCAACAAACCCACTCACTCCGGGTGTTGTGATTTATTTTTAATTTTTTATTTTATTTACAAATATTCTGATCTTTACACCCTAGCAATAAAAAAGCTACGCATAATTTACTGTAAAATCACAGCTGCTTTAGCACTCCAATATCACCACCTACCACCAAAAACCAATTGATACGGATACACAAATATTTACATACACACACTTTTAAGTGTAAACACTGTATAAGTATGTAATATGCTCATTATCAAATCACAATTCATTTAATTGGCCAAGGGAACACAAAAGCCTATAAATAAGCATTCTACTAACGAGCCGACGCTTATCTTTTCGAAATTAAATGACTCTCATCGGCAATTAATGAATTAAATACTAGAGCGAATATACATATGTATGTAAGTGCGTATTGCGCACAGTTGTGACATGTTCACTAGAGTATTACAAATGGGTGAGCAAGCATTTTTGAATGAGAATGACGACAACTTGGACACTTGGAACCCATTAGCGGTAAACTTTCAGGGGAGGAGGAAAGCACTCATACCTTCTTTATTTAACGTGATGTATAATATGAATTGAAATAGTTAAAAATCGCGTGGCATTAATATTTTAAAAGTTATATGCGGATATATAATATATATGTTTTTCGTAGTGAATACTATTAAGTACTATATACTTTTAGAAGTACTATATGTGATCACGTACGCATAAAATATAATTTTGTCTTTTTAACAAATAAGTGGTGATTTAACAATTTGAAAAAATAAACTGCTATATATTTGCCATATTTTTTTATAAAACGCAGCGAGTTCATTGAACTAATTTGCCGTCGGAATGAACCGGTTAACTGTTACGTAGTCCATTATTAACCCACAAGGTTATAATCGGGTACTTTAGTCACGTTATTTATTGGTTGCTTAAATCATAATAGCTGAAAGATGCCAGCGCAGGGTGTATTGTTCATTAAAAAGCTAGTATTCTGGTATATTTTACTGCAAATAAGTTTAGTAAAAACCTATAAAAGAAAATTGATATACGTTGGAAGGGGTTTCATTATATTTTTCACGCGATAAAGCTTTTAAAATTTCTATTAATTTATGTATTAAGGTGTATTTGCTCAAAATATCATCAGAAGCTATTCGATTCATTTCTCAAAAATTTTAATGTATAGATAGACAGATAATAAATGAGGTTAGCAGCCCGACCTAACGTCTATGGTGCCCGCTCATCTGTATCAGCAAATTGACCGCAATTTGTTAAAATGGATTTAAGAGCCTTAATAATGCGCCAGCCACCGCTTCATACGTAATAATCGGTCTCTTACGGTCGTAGTGTAAATCCAACTAATTATACTTGACTTGCAGTACCACGATTTCCCAACAAGGCCATTGTAGTAAGGGCATACGCTGCTTCTACGGAAGAGTGGAATCCATAGCGACCACATATAATATTAGTCACTTCTAACTCTCTGCCACTATTTCTGAGGCCGCGCATGGTCCTTCGTCTTGTCGTTTTCGAGGGGTTGATATTCAATCCAACCTTACTGCACCATCTTTTGCAGTGCCTAATATCCTTTTTATGTCACTGAAAGTGTCTTCGAATTTTCCCCTTGCTAAAATAACAATGTCATCCGCATATCCTTGACAGCGGATCCCATTGTTTGTTAGCAGTTCAAGTAGGTCATCCACGAATAGTCTCCCTAGTAGTGATGATAGCACTCCACCCTGTGGGCTGAGACAATTATTAGTATTTAATACTGTGATTTCAGCTAAACTATGAGCTATCGCAATACCTTCCATATCTATCTGCGTCCCGGTGTAGTGTATAATAATATATTATATGTTTTTTCAGTTACGAATATATAAATTATTGTTATCACATATATAATTTCTGCTACTTCAAAATTTACATGTCACATAAGGGTTAAGACTACCACTTATCGGGGGCTTATCAGCAATAAAAAGAATCAGGCAAAATTATTAAGACTGTTAATCTACCCGTCGGATTTTAACTAAGTGCGTGTTCTAAATTAATAAGTGCATGATATGTATGTATATAATGGTGTATAAATGCAAAAAAATATTGAATATCGAATTTAAGGGTTAAAATGATATGGGGGTTAAATAAAAAAAAAAAAGTTATTCCCCACGAAAGGTTATCTCGGAAATATATTTAAGAGCTCTTCGATCAAATAATACTGAAATCAGTGTTGCTAACTAAAAAACTAACCATTATGGTAGCCACATTATGAGTACCTAGCAGACAGTGATAAACCTGTACGCCCCCATTTTTTTTTCTATATATATAAATGTAGTAATTTAAAAAAATCATTCATATGTGATTATAAATTGTTCTTCTTAATCTTTAGCAGATACGATTCGAAACGTAATAATTTTAAAATGTGTGCGAGTTGCCATTATCAAAAACATGCGATCACTAATTGAAGACACTTAAGTAGTCGCTACTCACTAAGCAATAAATATTTTAAAATTATTTTTAACCATTTCAAGAATATTGATGGTAAACGCTCTTACTAACACAAAGTATTTTTTATTTTTTTTTTTTTTTACTTTCAGATGTTCTTTCCATTTCCATTCTTACTGATCACGCTGACTTTGTCGCCAAGCGCATATGGCACTTACAACATTTTATTTATGTGCCCCTTCCCCGCGCCTAGTCATTGGATGTTTATGGAACATTTCTTGGCGCCACTGCTGCAGCGTGGACACCATGTTACGACATTGACCAATCATCCAGCCAAGCAAACGCATCCAAACTTGACGGAAATCCTTATTGAACCACCGCTGAATCTGGCATACTACCGTAAATACCGAAACCAGCCTGAAGATATCTGTGTCTTTAAGTGCGATTTATTTCTGTGTATCTTACAGATCCTAAAGAAAACATGTTTAAGATGCAGTTCAGCAGTGATTTCGAAAATTTGCACCTATATTGGGAAACCGGTTTAACGAGTAGCGAATATGCGCTCAATCAATCCAAAGTGAAATTCTTGATCGCTAGTAAAGATTTGCATTTCGATCTTGTCATTTTAGAGCAGTTCTTTCACGAGAGTTTTCTCATGTTTGCGCACAAGTTCAAATGTCCTGTCGTGACGCTGGGCACTTTGGGTTATGCTGATAATATGGATCATGCCATGGGTCTGCTAACGCCCTGGTCCTTTGTGCCACATTTATTTCTCTCGGATATAAATCACATGGACTTCTATCAACGCGCTTATAATGTATATATTTCGCTCTACGATGCCTTCTTTAGACACTGGTATTATTTGCCGCAAATGCAAGCAATGGCGGAGCGACACTTCGGCGGGGTTATCGAAGGTAAGAAATTAGTAAAGTTAATAATCATTTCATGACCATGGCTGAGGGTATCAAAAATCAATCGATCAAAACGTTATTCAGAGACAAGCTCTGTATAAAATACCTAGGAGTGATTTAAGCATCCTTTAAGTATTCTAATTCCATTTGCATGGCAACAGCATGCTGAAATATACAGTACATTTTCTCCCTTAGGCCCTCTCCCACATGTAAACGAGCTGGTTCAAAATATCTCGCTGATGCTGATCAACTCACATCGCAGCTTAGATGCACCACGGCCAGGCATGCCTGGCTTAGTGAGCGTCGGTGGCATACATATCAAGCCAGTCAAGCCGCTGGCAGCGGAACTGCAGGTGCCACAATCCCTTTACTTTCTTACGCTCTATCCCACTTAACCCTCTAAGGTTTGTACTTTATTTACAGCGCTATCTTGACAGCTCAACAGATGGTGTCATCTACTTTAGTCTCGGCACGTATATACACAGTGTGGACATGCCGAGTGGCCACATCAAAATTCTGCTCGACGCCTTCGCTCAACTCAAGCAGAACGTTTTGTGGAAGTATGAGAATGCGACAATTGACGCTGAGTTACCGCCCAATGTGAGGATCAGCAAATGGCTGCCACAAAACGATATTTTCGCACACGCCAACACAAAGTTGATCATCACACATGGCGGCATATTCAGCACGCAAGAGGGTGTTTACTGGGGCATACCATTCTTGTTTATACCGATATTTGGTGATCAGCATCGCAACGCCCGCAAGGCAGTGCATGCTGGCTATGCGCGCTCTTTGCTCTTCGATAAATTGACAAGTGATGATCTGGTGCAAAACATACAACTGCTGCTGAATGCTCCTCAATATAAGCAGAAGGCGTTGGAGGCTTCAAGCCGCTTCAGAGATAATCCTATACATCCATTGGAGGAGGCCACCTACTGGATGGAGTATGTGATGAGACATACCGGCGCGCCACATTTGAAATCGCATAGCGCTTACATGCCGCTCTATCAGTACTTGTTATTGGATGTGTTGGGCTGTACGCTGTTGTTGGTGTTATTCATTATTTTATTGATTATTGTAATCGTAAATATGCTTAAGCGTTGCCTTGCAGTGAGGCTGAAGCCAAATGAGGACAGGCAAAAGAAGCAAAAATAAAGTTGTTATTGTTTAATGCGGAGAACACTTCATAGTTTATCTATAGCCTTACGCTCTTAGAAATATTTGTAGTTTAATGTAAGGAGGCAGTAATGCCCATAGCCATTCCCTTGATAGTAAATATCTGTTACGACAGCGGCTTCAGGCGTTGTCGCCAAGTAATTTTAAAATCGCGATTCTTTATGCATATTCTGGTTTTTGAGGCAACCAACAATTATTGTTTGAAAGGTAAACAAATAATATTAATTGTTTCTGCAACAAATTACTTGCAATTACTTTTCGCACCCAGACTTTATGCTTGCGCATCGCTACCATCACTCAGCATGTCGCCTACTAAATCATTTTGATAAGCAGGAAATCAAAACAAAAAAATTATTATAATTGGTGCATTACTTTAAGCATTTTTTGTAAAGCCTTGAAAAAAAAAATATAAAAATGAAGCAGCTTTAAGACGCTTGGAAACGAAATATATTTAAATAATCAAAAGCAATTAAAAACTCAATTTTTGGTTTAGAAAAACGTTCTTTGTGCTCTAATCCAAAATGTGCGCAATGAGTATATAATATATACATACTATATGCATATAAATAAAATGCGTATTTTTGAAAATGAGATTATAAGCCAATAAGAGAATGATAGTCTCAACTAATTGCAAAAACTATTTTAAGCACTATTTTGAAAAAATTACGGTGCAAAATACGATGTCTCACTTTCACCAGACGACTAGACAGTTATAGGGTTTTAGTTTTATTTTTTATTGATGAAATTCAGAGATAATGTGCTGACTGCTACTATCTTCCGTGGCAATTAGATTAGCTATTTAGTAAGGAAATTTACCGAGTTCAACTATTGCACAGTTTGTGGAAGCTCAAATAATTATTAAACTTTTGAATGAGAGAAAGTTTTAACCACGTATCAGTTGCGTTATTCACCAATATTTCTCGGCAATATTTTCAATTATGGCGAAAAAGATTGATTTGAGGACATACGTAAAGATGCATTCAGTAACAAACTAATTTTTCATGGAAACCTCTCACAGACAACGCACATTATAATGCAGGGGCGGATCCAAATTTGAATTTTGAGGGAGAAACTGCAAAATTCTGTACATGTAACTCAAAGTCCCTTTGTTCGGGGAGTGTCACATAAGATGGAATTAATGTTTAACTTTTGGGGGTGGAACTCTCCGCTGGACCCGCCCCTGTTATAATGTCTGTCTGCAAACTTCCACCCTTTCACTTGTCTATTGACTCAAGCAGCGATCTACAAGGTTTTATGGTTTCGGTTTCTACGAAATGATCTTTCCAAGTACCTCTTATCTCACTCATACTCTGCGGCATGTAATAATTTATGCGCGAGGATGTTGCGATGATGGCGGTCTTGGCTCACATGATCGCACGGCTCATTGTTTTCGTTTTTTGTTTAAAACGCTTTTAAGAAACTACATGGGGTTACAAAAATCGTTTTTTTTTTTTATTGTTTTATTACGTTCTACAACTTCTTTAGAATAGTTTCGGAGATACAAGATTGGCAAGATTTCTCGAGAACTACCAAACCGACCTTCATGAAATTTTACACAGGTCTTTGAGATACAATTCATAAGGACTTGGATGAAGGATTTTTTTCGATTATAACTATTCAAAAAAAAAATTCGCCAAAATTTCATTTTTTTTTTTKTTTTTTTGTGTGAAAGTATCTGAAAACAAAACAATTTTCACATTTTTTTCTTTCGTCCAAGTTCTAAGTTAAGATTTTAATTAAAACAGGTATATTTTCGCCTCAGATGATCCTGTAAGCAGTTATACTGCCAACGCGGGTGCATCATTTTTTCGGAGGGGTCACCGGAACTGGCGTCGAGTTTAAAATATTTTTTCCAAAAATTTCAGAATTTTTTTGTAAATAATGTATGTTTGTAACCGTAAAAATATTTAATTTTTTTATGAGTCAAAATTGTTGAAAACATACTGTTCTTTACCCGAGAAAATGTAATCAAACCCTTAATATTATTTAGCTCTATCGTATGAATATTTCAGTAAACATAAATCTCGCCGATGGTGGACATAAATCAAAATGAGTACGAGTCGTCGAATTCCAATCCACCAATGATACTTTTTTTCAAGTTTTTCTAGCACTTTATCGTTTTTTCTCGCAACTTTCTCTCAATATACAGAGTGAAATATTAGTCAAAATATCTGGCTATGAAACGTAATAATAGCAGGACCAGGTACCACGATGGCAGCATCTTATAGCGCACAAGGGGTAACCATAACTTAGCCAAATGCGCGCAGCGAACGGTTTTTCCTTTTATAAACGTTCGGTTAACGGACGTTGAATATGTGGCTACCAGTTGTTGAATCTGAAGTCTGAGTATCCTAAGGGAACAACGTAGACTTATAATGAATACTTATATAATGTCTATGTGAGTTTGTCTCTCAATATAATCAACATAATATGTATCACTAACCTCCAGACCCCAAAGCAACAGGCTCAAAGCTTAGTGACATGTTTGTAAACAGCACTATCACAAATGATAAATAATAAGAGTAATAATTACACATCTATAAATTCTTACAAATGCAGCATTTGCATTTTTCACCGACAGAAGTCTATAGTCTGCTGGGAGCTAAATGTGATTACAGAGTTAAGGGGCATGTCGGTATTTATGAATGAATATGTACACAATACAAGCAAAATACATACATACATATAATGAAGCTGACTAGACTTTACTCGAGCGATGCTCTTTCTGCGAGTAAAAGACAGCTGATTTCCGGATATTAGTGAACGGAGCATAGCAACCGCAGCCACTCTCCATAATCGAAATTGCAAAATTTTTTTTGTTTGCAGACACAGAAAATTCATGTAGAATATGGGGATTATATTCTCATGGGATCATCAGTATATTTAAATCTACATCTTGACCCGTATCGAATTGTAAATCATTAGCCGCCTTTTCGAAATTTGTCTAAGAACTTCGCTACCGCCACCGCATCCATGTTAAGTGCTTTTATTAATGAACTCATGAAGTCAATTCCCTGTCTGATCATGAAGAAATGTATGTGTGTGCGCACGAGATTATCAAAAGAATCAAGCATGCGCATAATCTAGGAGCAAAAGGCGATATGCAACCCAAATGGGTATATACATATATATACATATGTATATTTGTCGTTATTGCTAACTCGAGCATTTAATTTGTTTGTTTGTTCTTGTTGCTGTAAATAATTTCTATTCCTATTGACAACAATGATCATGGTCAATGAAGAGCCGACAGAATTTGTGCAAAAAATCTGCTCAACTTTCCCCGAAGGTTATAAATTCCGACACTTTTATATGCGATATGTATGTATACACATATATGTATGTATATTATATACTTGTGGGCATTGCGGCTCGTTGAAAGTTCTGGCTATCAGCCCATAGTAGCCATGCTACATAGCATATGCACACACTGTACTTTCCGTTTCGTTATGTTTAATGTACTTTGATTTTTACTTTGTTGTTGGTGAGTTTGCTAATTCGAACGCCGTCTCCTACATGCGTGTGCGATTACGAGCGCTCATTGCTCGCATTGATGGCAGTAAAGCAGCAGAGCTTGCGCGACAAAAAGTGCACTAACAAATAATCATCAGAACGCAATCATAGTCTAAGATAATTGCACAGGCGGCGCAGACTTGTGTTGGGCGCAAACTTTCCTCGCAGGTAAGCTTCAATGTCTTGGCCAGTCGTTGCTGCTAATTGAAGTCCAACGGGCGCGGCTAATCGCCAGACACTCGATCGTTGTGCATTTCTGAGCTGAGCTAAGCTACTGAGGCAGGCAGGCAGGCAAAATTCGCCAAGCAGAAGCAACTCACAGAACAAATTTCAAGCTAATTCAATTGGACGTGTGACAATTCAAATTGAAGGTAAATAATTCAAGATTATTTCAAAAATTATTTAACTGTGAACATTTATATTGTTGCCCTCGGTGCAAAAGTAATAAATAATGGTGTGGGTGATAAATAATTATGAAAGTGTGTTTGTGCGAAAAAATATATTTTATATTCGTGGTAGTTACTCGAAAAAAATTAAAAGTGTTCTAGTTGTGATGAAAAAGTTTCTTTTTCTTAATTTTGTTCTAAAAAGTCGATTTTTTTTTTAAATATAGATGATATCTACGTTATTCTTAGTATCAAAAAACAAGAATAAAATTTAAAAACTGGAAATTACGCAAATTCCAGTTTTTTTCAATTTTTTTTTTTTTTTTTTTTTTTTGTTTCTTATGCTAAAATTTCGAAATTTGAATTTTTCTCTTCATCTCAAATTTTGAGGAGGATATTAGAAATTAAATAAAATAAATTTGTGCTGAAATTTTAGGACTTAAAAAGAATATTCAACACTTAAATAAGAGATTAATTCCCGGCGGTGTTCAATGTGTTCTTAGAAGCAAAAATAAGAAGGATAAAAGGTTTTCAAGTTCTTTTTTTTTTTTTTTTTTTGAATTTTTTCTTTGCTTTGAAAAATAAAAATATATAATGTCATACAATTATTACAACAAAAATGAGCTTTTCTCAAAAAAATTTGTTTCGTTTAAATGGTCAATAAATAGTCTTGTTTAAATTTTTTTTTTTTTTTTTGTATTTTCTGTGCGCTCATACATTTAAAATTAATGTAGAAACCCACTTTACCTTTGGAAGGTTTCGAAAAAGGCCCAAAAATAACACTACCGCTCGATGTTCGGAGCGCTCACAATTCTCAAAACAACTTTTTAAAACTGGCGAAGATGATTCCTCAACAGATTTGCTTCATTTTTTTTTTTTTTTTTTTTATGTTCACAAAATGCCTGGCTATCGTCCCTACTAGATTCATAATTTTTTATAATTTATTGGCAATGTTATGACAATTTATGTAAAAAAAACATGGGGAAGAATAAATTGGGTTTTTGAATTTCAGATGATCCAAACATACGAAATCGTGCGTGATGTCATCAAAAAATTCCCAAAGAATTTGTTTATACACTCCACGATATAGCTCATGATATGTGAAAAAAGTTCTATTATGGAATAAAAATTTCTATTAAAAAAAAACAGGCCAGATTAACCTTAATAAAAAAAAAACTCTAAGCACAAAAAAGTTTTTACTTTTTTGAACCCACACTTATGCTTTTTTATGAATAATATTACTAATATAATGTTCATTTGTCGGAACGAGCGATATCTAAAAATTTGTGATGGGCGGACAGACGGACAGATTTGTTTTTTTTTTTTATTTAAATTTGTTTGATACAAAATATTTCTGGAATTTAAATTGGTTTTTAGTGGCGCTACTCAAATCAAGCAGAAAAAAATAATACTGATTTTTCTCTATTTATTCTGCTTGCTTCACCTTCCGTATATGAAATTATAAGGAACATATACAATAGTTGAGGGTTTGCAGAAGTCAACTTTTCCATAGCTTAAGTTAAAGGAATTCGTTATGTGCATATTTCACATGTTGCCTCCCTCAAAATAATGGCTTAAGCTTAAGGATGTGGTCTGATATCAAGCAAGAATTTATCCTACATATCCATATATAATATATACCTTAGCCGTAATCACTTAAATATCAGTCTACTCTAGTCTGCTCTTTTATCCTCAACATGTTGCAATAAAATAGCTTCCTAGAGAGGAATTTATTTGTGAAGAAAATATAGATTAGCTTAGGTTAGTGTCGAAACTATGCCTCCTCGCTGATTTGATCACGAATAGTGGGCCTGACTGTCAGTACAACAAAGCTTATCAAAGTTCTTATAATATACTAATCAAATAAAGCATTTCAACTAAAWAAAAATTAAGTGCACAATTGACTTTACTTGGCCTCAAATGTGCCATAAATTCATTTAATTAAAGAAAATACTATAATTTTGTGCAATTGCAGTAAAGATTTGCAAAAAAATGTTAATATTAATTTATTACGCACGCAATATTTTTTTATTGACACACAAACAAAATTTTATATATGTTTCTATGTCTTATTGGCCAAAATTGCTGACCTGATAAGAAAACCTTGACTCGATGCAATTTCACATGTAATCATTTCAATATCATTTTATCCCTCACACAATCAATTGTATGTATCTACATAAATATATATTTACGCATACAATTTCATTAGTAACTATGTGCAAACTTTTGCTCTGGCCCGCTTTATGGTCGGCACACCGAGATTACCTCACAAACACTCATTCGAGGCGTGCAGTCAAAACAAAAGCGATATCAATGCTCGATACGCGTGCATAAATTGTCTAATKCTTGACATCAATTTACGGTATATTTGTTGGAGGGTAGTATTTTGCACGCTGATAACATCGAACAAATTTCTTTGCGAGCGCTGCTATTTGGCTCTTATTATGTGTGAGCATTTTTTTGTACAATAAATTGTTGTTGTAGATTTTTGCTAATTGTTTTTGAAGTAATGATTTATTGGTTTGATTTTGGAATTGGGAAAGGAAATCGTCGGCGCACTTGTTGCTAAAAGAAAAAGGGATTTTATTGCGAATTGAAATTTTGCAAACACTCAAATTAAAAAAAAAAAAAAATAGTATGAATTTAATTATATATTTTTTAATAACAGAGTGAAAATAATATCAAATATTCATTGTTAATAATATAAACCAAAATGTTGCCTTTCACAGATGCAGCTTCAATGGTTCGTATTACTAMTCACGGCGGTGTCGATGCCGCTAACGTGTACGAGTTACAGAATTTTGTTTATGGGACCCTTCCCAGCACCAAGCCATTGGATGTGGATGGAGCACTTCCTGAAAGATCTATTGCAGCGCGGCCATCAAGTCACAACACTGACAAATCATCCCGCCAAGCAAGCACATCCTAACCTAACGGAGATCATTATTGATCCCAAGCTGAATATAGCCGAGCATCGTACGTTAAAATATATATAGATATTGGGTAGTCGAAAAARATTTTTTGTATTCGTAGAGAATTTTTTTTTTTCTGGGGTTAAATGAAGCCTAAAATCTCACCTTCCCAACACTATATGGTATGATACAATGTGATTGTTAGCACTGGAGATATATGACTGCAAGGACGTCTATTGACAAAATACGAAAAGACTTTTTCGACTACACAAAATTATAAACAGATTTCAAACGCAAAAGTACACTAAATTAAATTTGTTCYTTAAATATTTWAAAATTTTTCAACTAAGCACTAGATTTCTCAAGCTTTTATCATAACTTCTAASGAAACATGTTATCATTTTMMCCAMCTTTCCAGGACCACGTGAGAACATCTTCAAAATGCATTTTACAAGCGACTTCGAGAACTTACAAATGTATTGGCACGTCGGTTTGTTGAGCTCGGAGCACGCTTTAAACGACCCAAAAGTGAAATCAYTGATCGCCAATCAGGATTTGGAGTTCGATTTGATCGTGTTGGAACAGTTCTATCACGAGAGTTTCCTAATGTTTGCGCACAAATTCAAATGTCCCGTCGTGACGTTGGGCACTTTGGGTTATGCTGACAATATGGATCATGCAATGGGCCTGCTAACACCCTGGGCTACCGTACCACACTTGCTAGTTTCCTACACCGATCAGATGACCTTCGCACAACGCGCTTACAACACTTATTTGTCGATATACGATGCGCTGTTTAGAAGCTGGTATTATATACCCAAAATGCAGGAGATGGCTGAGCGACACTTTGGCGCGTACATTGATGGTAAGTTGGCAACACTTGCAAAGCCTAAATATTTGTAAATRTTCTAACAAAATTTCTGTACACAGGTCCATTGCCACATGTTGTTGACTTGGAGAAGAATATTTCGATGATGTTGATCAACAGTCATCGCAGCACAGATGTGCCACGCCCCAGCATGCCTGGTTTAATTGATGTGGCCGGTGTGCACATCAAGAAGCCAAAACCSTTGCCAGAAGATTTGCAAACCTTCTTGGACAATTCCACGCACGGTGTCATCTACTTCAGCGTGGGCTCGTACATGAAGAGTACCGATATGCCAGTGGAAAAGATCAATCTCATACTGCATGCCTTCAGTCAGCTGAAACAGAATGTTTTGTGGAAATTCGAGAATTCATCCATTGGTCATCTGCCGCCGAATGTGAAAATCCAGAGCTGGTTGCCACAAAACGACATACTCGCACATCCGAATGTCAAGGTCTTCATCTCGCATGGCGGCATCTTCGGCACACAGGAGAGCATACACTGGGGTGTGCCGATGCTGTGTATACCCTTCTTCGGCGATCAGTTCCGCAACTCGATGCGCTCGGTGCAGGATGGCTATGCGCGTTGGTTGCATTTTGGCAAAATGACTAGTGACGATTTGGTGCAAAATYTGCGCTTGCTCATCAACGATCCCACCTATAAACAGAAGGCTGTCGAATTGTCACGCCGATTCCGCGATAATCCGATTGATCCACTGGAAGAGGCTTCGTTTTGGATGGAGTATGTGGTCCGACATAAGGGTGCACCACACTTGAAATCCCATGGCGCTTTCATGCCACTCTATCAGTATTTGTTGTTGGATGTTTTCGGTWGTGCGTTAGTGTTGTTGTTCTTGGCAGTGTGGTTGCCATTGCGTTTCATCGAGTTGAGAACGCCGCTGACTAGTTTGTTCGAGAAGGTGATTTGCTTCAGTAAGGACAAAACACAACAAGCGAAAGCGATACAAATCGACCTGAAGGCAAGCAATAAATACCGTTATGCGGGATAATACAATTTAAGCCATCGCTAACATAAGGCTATGTCGAGTTTAATTATTGAAAGTAGCGCGTTTTTAGGCGCTCAAGCATTTACGCACTTAAGAACTACTGAAGTACCGCAGCAATTTTGTACAGATTTTTATGCAACGGTATTTTCTGGTATACGTACAATCCTCTGTAATGGTTTAATTTTAAATCGTAAAGCAAACATTTATTAAGTTTAAGTAATGGTTATATTGTTGTAATGTTGTAAGTGCCGTAACGGCGTTTGGTGGCATCAAGCTTTTAGGACAGATGAATAAAAGACTAAGCTATTATGCACGACTAGAATAAATCCTATRTGTTTTTATGAAATTGAGGTTAATGTGCAATAATGTGATCATCAAGAGAATATTTCAGTGTGGAATTAAAAACTAATCGATTGTTTTTTTCAAAGTTTTACTATTCAAGAATATGCCCAAAAAGAATCCCAATTATTGGGGAGATATAGGAATTTTCTGTCTTAGCATACAAAGTGGTTCAGTTGGAAATGAAACTTTAATGTGTTTTTCTCGAAACTTTCTTTTTCAAAACGATTCGCTTTGATTTACCTGAAATTTTTATTGAGTCTGCTTTATATACTTTTTCTACGTCTGAAACTTTCCATATTCCGAAGTTTTTTTTT
>NW_017535963.1:660106-661988 GCF_001853355.1 Bactrocera latifrons | reverse complement strand
TTTTGTAATCCCAGACATTGCGACATTATTCCAGATTAATATATTTTTTTGCTTCAGTTTGCTAGAAAGGTTTGAAATCGTGGGTATAGTCAAGTGCTAATTTTTTGAGTCCCCTACTTTATCAGCTGCTAATTTTCGAAATTTCTAACTTATTGAATTTTTTTTTTTTTTTTGTATTATCCTTTAGTCTTGTAATGTTAATAAATTATTATTACACAAATAGATGATGAAAATATTAATTAACTTTTTTACGATATTCATGCCTTTAGACTAGTATACGTCTTGATCATATGAATGATATATTACATATAGGAAAAACATTTCAAATTTTTCAAATATACTGTGTACATGTATATAAACCTTCTTACATATGAGATAAATATGTAGAAGTCCACAAAATTTTTATATGAAACAGACACTCACTCTCCTTTCTGCTCAAGATATATTGGAAATTTTTTTCGAAATAATTCTTATGAAATRTGCTAAATGTATAACATATCTACTTGTCTACATATACCATTTGTGGACATTTAGCCTCACATATTGGCTATGATCGTACTACACATGAAAAAATTTATCATGATGGTATCATTGAACTACCGTCACTGTATATACTATGCAGTAGCGACCTCTGTAGGCGAAATTCGAGAAACTTGCAGTAACATCTAGGCGTTGCATAACTTTAGGATGTCTGAAATTTTATTTACGCGATCATTCGCAGTGCTGCATTTATTTGTACGAATACTGCTAAAATTTTAAACAATTCTGTAGCATAAGTTTATATCAAAGAAATCCATCAGGGGTTACTATTTGGTATTTCGTCTACAATGCTGTTATATAAACCTATGYTTTTAATAAGAAGGTTGCAAATACTGTGGATGTATTTATCTCACATAGAAAATACATTTGTTAAGATTAGTATTTTGTATGTTTAACGACCGTGTGCACGCTTGAGAAGAAGACGTAAGAAGACCTCTTACGATTTACTCTTGGCCATAAGTGCCTTTTGATTGCACAGCTGCTAGTAGTTGACCTAYGTTTGCTGAGCTGGTCTCAAGCCCAGCAGTCCAGTGGTGAACCACAAGAAGCGAAAAAAGCCCTTACCCTGAAGTATTTGTCCTAGCAAGCTGGAACAACACCGTGCTCAAGCACTCAAATCCCTCTAATCATAAAATATCAATAACAGCGGGCTCAAAGCTACCGTATTATGAAAGTGGATAGTAGCCACACTGAAGAGGCTCTATTACCTACCTTTATTGTAGACACCWCCGCTTAGAATACGCTGCAGTGGACAGGAAACCGAAAACTGAAAAAGAGAGTTGCTGACTGTATACTTTTCCACCAACCTACACTGCAAGCTTTGAACTGTTCGTAAAAAACCTCATCCCCCYTCTCCTCCAGAGAGTCCCATTCACCCATGCTTCCCTCGAAGGCATATGAGCAGAAAAGCGAAATTCAGAGATAGGTTCAACGACCTGGTAATCCARGTATTTTCCAGTGAAGTCAAAGAGTGCATGGATTCTTCAGGTTCACAGTGGTCTGAGTATCTACATTCTCTGAGCCTCAGGGCAGCTTTTCCTGCAGTACACTTCGCGGCTATATCCACCGATGATTTATATAGCATATAAAATAAATTATATAATTGTGGTTCGTCATCACAAATAGTCAGGAGAGCAGGTTTTTGAACACCTCAAGGTCTGTCTCTTATACACATCTAGATGTGTATAAGAGACAGTTCAATGTGTTCTTAGAAGCAAAAATAAAAAGGATAAAAGGTTTTTAAGTTCTTTTTTTTTTTTTGAATTTTTTCTTTGCTTTGAAAAATAAAAATATATAATGTCATACAATTATTACAACAAAAATGAGCTTTTCTCAAAAAAAT
>NW_017535963.1:658092-659709 GCF_001853355.1 Bactrocera latifrons | reverse complement strand
CCTTGTGATAAGATCCATGTGTCATCATTGTGGGTACACACATCGAACAAGGTTTCTCTGCAGCCTCCTTTAGTGGAAACAATAAAAACAGCACGATAAACCGTTCAGTGACAGATGGGCAGACATTTGTGAAAAAAACTAAAAACATAAAAGAAAATTGCATAACAAGTGCAAATTCTGAGCTTCAAAAAGCAACAACAGCAMCGCTTTAAAGTGGAGCAGAGGGATGCGCACTTAAGAAAACCGGACACAAAAGACTTTCACTGCCGGACAGACGAGCGGTAAGCGCCGAAAAAAACATAGTAAGTGAGCAAAAGCAAAAGGGAGTGTATATACTATATGTACCGATGTGTGGGTACACAAGCGGCTTATGAAGCTGTGCGCAGCTGGACGCCACCACTCCCCTTGAGCGTTGACCAAGTGCTTACACACATCTACACCAGCAAAATCTGACAAATAATTTACAAAATCAAAAAATTAAACATATGACGTACACGCATATGTGTATGCATGTGTGCGTATAAATGTGTTGCAGCTGGACTTTCGGAAACACTTCAAACCGGTTGCGTTTTGTATTTTTGACATTCAATTYTCGGCGTGTTTTTCTCTCATTAAGCCGCTACTTATTTTTATTACTAAATTTATTTATTTATTTTGGAATTTTTGCTGACCAATTGTTGTGCCACTTTTGTTGTTGTTTATTTGGACGCTACTCATCTTTACAAGTGTACACAATTTCTTTTATAGCTGTTATTTTGCTTTGTTGCTATGTCTGCGGTGTTGTTGTTTGCGTATTTTGTTGTTTGAATTTTTTATTTTTTTTATTTTTTTATTTTTTGGATTTTTGTTGATTTGGTGCGATTTCGTCAYATTGTACCAGGTTGGTGCCATCACCTTGCAATACTTTTTTTGAGTGCTATTTCACTTCGCCTGTCAATATTTATACGCTCGTTGTTGTTGTTGCGACCACTTCTTTTTGTTTTTAACGGATTTGTGAAGTTCGAACGGATTTTTCGAAAGTCTGCGCACTGAGGCGACTCCAAAAAGTCTAAAATCTTTTAAGAAAGCAAATTTTTTAAGAAAATTTTTATAAAAAAAAAAAACAATAAAAATCTTTTATTAAAAACAATAACAGGTTTATAAATGTAGGATAAATTCAAACGCTCAAACAAATTTTAAAACATATGTATATAATGTTAAAAAAAAATGTAAAGCACATAACTCCTACCCTTTGCCTGCCATATTTTTCATTTGCACCATTTTCTACTTTGTTGTTATGTTTTAGTTTCGCCTAATCGAAGTCAAGGCTTTCGCCACTTCAGTCACCGCAAATGAGTTGTTTATTAAGTTTTTAATTGGATTAAGATTACCTTTTATCGCCAGTCAATGTAAGCAGTATCGACGTGCTGGCAATTTTGAATGTAAAAGTGCTTCTTTTAATCCATTTTCATATGCATATCTGGCAGATATATAAATGAAAATGTATAACAAAAATAAAAATCGACGTGCATGTATGACATATTCAAGGGTAACAGGGTGTCTCAAGAGGAAAACAACTTAATATTTTCTGCAAAATGGATAAGAAAACCGATCTTCTAAGTTTTTTTTTTATTTTTT
>NW_017535963.1:650710-657890 GCF_001853355.1 Bactrocera latifrons | reverse complement strand
GAATACAAATATTGTTTTAGAATATAAATATGTATAAATAAAAAGGTTTAGAAAATTATGAAAAATAAAACAAGACGTTAATTTTGGTTGCTCATAAGCTATAATACCTGTCATAAATACAAAATTTTCCTTACAGGAACTTTGAACGGACTGTTTCTAAGGCAGCTATATATATGCTATAGTGATGCGGTCTGATCAATTTTTCGGATAAAGCATCAGGCAATAATTCATACCAAATTTGATGAAGATATTTTGTCAAATGCAAAAAAATCCATGCAAGCACTTGATTCCGATTGAACWSYTTGCATGGCAGCTGTATGCTTTGGTGGTCCAACAACGGCCATTCAGACAAATTAGCGCCTTCTCGGTGAGAAAATGACAGGRGCAAGATTTTACAGCGATATCTCAAAAACCGAGATCTCTCTCGCCTTTTAGCACGAACAACTGCAAAATATACAAAGCATATCCGTGTGGTACTATTTCAGAAAAGCAAATACTTTTCTCACGCAAATCCGCACAAAACCAAAAAAAGAAAAATCATATAAAGTAAATCAAAACATAAATATTGGGACTTGAATTTGTGATAACTAGATCCGCTTCTTAAGTTTATTTAATCAAATTATTACTAAACCATTGTGGCAGGCAATGAGTCATCAGAATACTGAAGGGTAATTTACTCGCATAAAAAAGGAAATAAACTAAAAAAATGTTGCTTCTACTTATGTTTAAGCGGAGTATTTCGTACGAAAGAACGTCAACAAAATTTGAATTCTTATGATTTTCGGGGTTTTTTGTTTTTAAATGACGACACAACATATATACTTACTACTTGAAATATCTCAGATGTAAATATAGACCGAATAATTTAACGCTTGTGACTTTATCGTAAAAAACATAAAGAAAATCGATTAAGGCAGATAAGCCAAATAGATAATTTAAAGTTGTAGATTAGTAAGGTAAAGAAGCACAAGTGATTGGTTTAGTCAATAATCTGATAAATCGCTTTGCATAAAAAGMAACAGGTGATTAGCAGCACCATTTGTTGTGATCATTATATAACTAATAGAGATGGAAAACCATCTCCAAACTAGGTAAAACTATCATGAAAGGTATTCGTTTATTTTATTTTAGTTTTAGCCTTCTCACATATKATTATAATTTTTGAAGTTGGAACGATAAGCTTTCAATTTGGACTCTACGACAAATACTCTATCTTGCCTTCGTTCGCTACCAGAGTATACGTTTCACTTCTATTACAATTTGGAAGGAAAGACACTCATATTGATCGTAATAAATAAGCAATAATCGATTCGTCATTTCTAGCTGTCTTTGATCACTCTTGCAGAGAATTACAACTAATAGCAACGTTGAATTCGACGTAGGGAAACTTAACTGGACTTGTCTCAGTGGATATGTTAGCGAAAGGTCGAAGAGCGCGTGCAGCTATTCTCTTTAAAGATATTGTATTGCTTGCTTGATTCGCCACTCTGTAATATTTAGCGAATTGAAGACGCCTTTTATGTTTATTTGTATATTATTGCTTATATCAACTTAATGAAATTGTCAAGGACTTGACGRAAGATTTGTTGATATTCAATCGGTCCATCCATCGACCAAACAATCCATTTTATAACAGGGGAGAGATAGAAGCCCCAAATAGACCAAATGATAATGGTTTGTTGTGATCTAACGAAATCGCATGACGCCATTTAGAAGGCTAACATAGGTCTAARCCTGCCAGTAACTATCTATRATCAAACCGATGATAATTTGTGAATGAATTAATAGCATAATAGGGAGGGGAAACTAGTGGTGATAGAAACTAAAAACATCATAAGAAAACATATTTAATTTGCTCTTAAACTCCATATTTCAAACATATTTTCAAACTACAATAATATAATATATTTCTCTAAAGTATTTGTCTACTTTGACATCGCACACCTCCGTCGCTTTCGTTTTCAATTTGTCAATGAAATCAAATTGTTGTGARTTGCTCCTTCTCATGCAATGTTTAACGGTAAACCATTGTAGTTGTTGTTGCAATGGTTTTCTATTTCAACCCAGCGATTAAATGCTTTGTGTGTGTGTGTGTGCGCGTGCTGTCTCTTATACACATCTAGATGTGTATAAGAGACAGGTATTGTTTTTTGTTGTTAGCTGGTTTTTGGCAGTAACAGGAACTTGAGTTCGGTTTTTATGCGGTTAAATACGTAGATATTTCAGTACATACATGCATATATATATTTATTGTTGCCTCTTTTCTGTTTTGRCCATCGACATGGTTTATGGTGCTTTGTTTTTTTGTTTTTGTACTTGCAAACTCGAATCATATGGCTTGAAAAGCTTACCTAGTTGTATACGCTCATTACACAAACACACTGACACACGGAGGGAGTAAGCAAGATTCTCTAAAGGAAATTAAAAAATTTTGCTAAAATATATTTTTATTTTTTGTTTAAATTTAACTATTTAGTACTTGTTTTGGTATTTTACTGATGTACTCATGCCAGGTACATGAATTAAAACTTGTTTGCCCTACTAGTAGATATTTCAATTTAACAAAAAAATTTTCTTATCCGAATTTGCCACGCAAACGACGTCATTTTGTTAAATTTTGTCTCTGTTCGTTGACGCTGTTGTCTTCCGTCGCCTTGTAGTTACAGGAACTTGAACTCATTTTTTTTTTTTTTTTGTAATCTTGTTTTTCGGTAATCTGTTTTGCTTATTTTTACATATTTATCTAACGATTTGCCTTTGATGCAAAATCGAGTCATGTGACTGAATAAATTTAACCTTTATATAACACCCTCTAGGGAATATTTTATATATGACACGACTTTTTTGTGTGGAAGCTTCAAATGCAGCTAAGTTGGAACGAAATATACACGGAAAGTTTAATTCATTGCATAGAGCATGGCAATATTATGAAAAGCGACATCACAGTGCAAAATATATTATAAATTAACAAAAAGGAATTTTAAAGGCGTGATGGAATTTTTAAAAATTAAACACGGTTTATCTCATTKTCCCGCAAAACTACGAGTCCTTCAGAAAAACATTATACGACAAACTTTTATGCAACAAAAAGATCTTCAACTCTTGTATCAAAACCTTTTGCACATAACCTCAAATTTCATGTGAAAATTTTAAATAAACATGGCAAACACACTTAATTTTTTTAAACTAAAATATACATATTTCTTTCATTTTCAAACAATAATTCTCACGTCCAAGAATCAGAATTACATTATATTGAAAAWTTTTCATAAAAATGCACACAAATTCCCTATCAAACGATTCCAACTTACATTTTATTCCATCACTTATTATGTTGTAGGCTTCTTCTTTCGTTATTGGCGTAGGCACTGCTTACTTGGTTATATCCTTCTCTGTTCGGAGTCATGTGTAGAAGTTCACGCAAGTGAGGAAAGTTCTTTGAGTGGCATTCGCTTGGGAGTGATCAGAAACGATTCCTTTACATAGGGCTCAAGCAGCTCACAACTTCCAGTTTTAGACCGAGTATCTTCTGGGTAGCCAAAAAGCCGCCGTTTGAACGCAAAACATCTCTCCCCACGGTTGTGTGCTGGGTTTGTGATCCACCACGTTAAAAAGAACCCAATGAAAGAAGGAAAAAGCTTTGGTTTTTTTGATGAGGACCACTGCAAACGCATTATTTCGTAGTAGCTGCAGTAAAAAAAATTGATTTTTAGAATTTTTTGAATAATTTTCAAAATCGTACTGAAATTATTAATTACTWTTYCTYTAAATTTTGKTTATTATATYTTTCGTTTCCAATGAGTTTAAACATATCATGAAATTTTTTTCACTTATTTCTATCTTCAAAGACCTTTGCATTAGATTAAATCTGAATTACAGAAAATAATGTTGTATAATTTATTTAAGAAAAAAACAAACACAATTTCATTGTTAAGAAACATAAGCTCTGGTATTTTGTTTTATATTTATTTATAGATTTGTTGCTTTTAATGAGTYTAACGATTTCAGTGAAATTTATACTGCTCAGAGTTACTACAATTATCTCTACCAGGCATCAATTACCACCTATAAATATTACACATACTTCTATACATATATAATAAAATGTGTATGCATATATAATAACAATATATATGTCTGCCTGTCATGTTCGAAAATTTTTTAAAAATTCGTCAATTATACTGAAAATACACAGTCAGTAGGATTAAACTACTTTTTTATTTATTCAAAGATGCTTCTTCATAAATCATACTTAGCTAGCTCATTTACTGGAAAATTATTAAGTGTGCCTAATTAAGAAGCAGATGTGTTATAGTATTTAAACTTATATATATACTCGTACTTTATAGAATTTTTTACAAGCTGTTGTAGCTGTAACATATTTCTTCGATTTAATTCGGTGATTTTTTCTATAAGGTTTGTAGCTGCTGCCTGTTGATTCCACAATACAATATTTGTATAAGAATTCACGATGTTTCTTCCATGTTTGCACTGATTACTGTTGATCTCTGAACCTTCTCGCGATTTGAACTTCTCGTCTTCCGATAATAATTTCCATTTTTGTGTCTATTTTTACATCGCGACTAAATACTAAAGGAATATCTTCGAYAACGAATCACAGAAGAAGTAAAAACTCCGCACTTTTCACCAGATTCTTAATATATTTTTCAGCTTCTGAAGCTTGAAAGAACTTTAATCAATAGATTTTTTATTCAAAATAAATTCATACATATATGAAGTATAAAAAATATGAAAAAGCTTGTGTAATTTTCTATKAAAWTTATTTTCCATTAATATTATTGTATGCTTAGCTAAGGAAAATTATTTGTCCCAATATCAAATACGAGTTCTTGGAAGAATTCATTAACATTTTCTGGAAGCAGCTAATGACTTTGCTCATTTGAAATAATTMAAAATATAGCAATAGGGTTCAGTACTCACATGTTAGTGCACGCGACTGGGAAAAGTTAATACAAACTTATGAATAAATTAAGTTTTTGAGAAAATAAATTAAAAATTTAAAATAAAATTAAAATAATTTGTTTTCATTCAGCAATTTAGCGCTTTAATTGCTAAAACAAAAGTATGAGTAGCTACAACTATAGGGTCACATGACTGCTGGCGTGGAAAATAAAAATTTTTAATCCGACAAATTTTAATAACAAACGAGAAGCGATTTTTTACTTTTCACTGAAATTTTTACACCATTTTTTTTGCATAATTATACTATGTATGTACATACATCTGCACAACGGAAGTGGCAAATAATTCATATGAATCACATAGCGCAGTCGCATTACCCACTTACTAGCCATGCAGTTGCATAGGATATCTCTCGACACACACATACAAATTTAAAAAACCTTTAACAGGTAACATCCAGTTYACTAAGCCACTAAGCCTACGTTCATATGTATGTGTGTGTATTAGTGTCACAGACAGTCAGGCAACCACGAGGCAGTCAAATCGCGGAACAAGTCGAACAAGCTCTYGGTTCCTGGAGTTGCATTACTAGGACAGGGCAAGCAAAAACATGATGGTAGACGCCACACAACAACACCAACAAAAGATAAAACTACAATAAAAACAAATCTGAGAAAAAAACAATACCAATAATAATATGCATTCAAACACACACACACACACACTGATGTATTAAACTGAACTGACTATGCGCGAAAGCTTGCTTATTAAACCCACACAAATGCGCGCGGAAGTCATGTGATGGCACTCGACTACGAATACACGCACATACATATACCCATACACAAACACACACGCATCGTAGGCTAGTACGCAAGTGCACCAATACTGTGCAATTTCTTGTATTACATTACAACAGGAGGGCAATAACAACACACAAATATTTTTATAAATTAGCCAAATGTGCAATTTCAAGCAGTCAGGGGACTAAGCTCGGGTGGCACCGAAAAGTCTACAAGATTGTGGTTTGAGGCTTTGGAAATTACTATAGTTGCCTTTATTAGGACTCATTATGGACCAAATGCGTCACTTTATTATTCGAGTTGTTCGATTTGTAGGTCACTAGACCTGCAGATTATTTTGAGCTTTTAATATTCAGGCTATCAGACTGTAAGACAGCATAATTTTTAAACAAAWATTAAGTCGGCTCCTCGCTCCTTGATTTTTATAATTTGGCAGCTGACAAAGCTAAGATATCCCAWATTTCATCTTAATTATTTTAAGCAATTGCAAATAAGAAAGTTATTATACCCTCCATGYAACATGTKGCTAGTGTATAAAAATATCAACAATAACAAACAAGAATCACATGATAGTCACAAGGCAATTTTGTTGTGTTTTCAATACACAATAACAAAGAATATATATATATTAATAACGAATTAGGAAGGCACAATATCGGGCGACGCCAAATAAACCAGCTTAGAAACATAAAACATTAGTATTAAATAWTACGAAATATATTTCCAACGTACAGATATTATTGCAGACTATACAAGTCCCTCATCGGGTCCGCCCTCTTATATGAATGTTATTTTGCTGAAGAGTTATGATCCTTGGCTGGCGTGCTCTTGTTAAGTCGGTTATAACCGAGTAAGCAGCATTAAGTTTATTAAGCTTTTGGCTACAAGATGAACTTAATTATTTACGATATTTTATATGAATGAGGCTGACATATCGATATGACTGCTGGATATATCAAGAACAGGACACCAGGAAAACAATGGGGCATATCTTATGTACTTCTTCCGCACAACCAAGGCAACGCTACAAAAATGTGGTATAAAACACTGAAAGAAATGTCGCTAGTTAAGTGCTGGCGCATTCTGAAGGAGCACTACTTCTCATGAACTATATAACGCCTCTTCATCTGGCTAAGGTTTTGGTCCTTGGTTTATGTGTATCTTACGAGACTTTCAGACTGACCTAACAACCTACTTAAGAATGAATTGCTGCAATTGTTGGGAGAACTCAGCATGTGCAATTATTTAGTAAAAGAAGCTACCAGAAAGAGGTTTAAGAATAAATATGCTTTTAACAAGGAGAATCACACATTAAATAGGATGAGTTCAGTCTGAAATAGTTCTGTCCAATAGCTAGAAATGGTTTGGGATTTAATTGTATAACTTTTCAACTTCAAAAATATTGGGTAGTCGAAAAAGTCTTTTCGTATTATAAAAAAAGATGTCGTTGGGAT
>NW_017535963.1:649780-650559 GCF_001853355.1 Bactrocera latifrons | reverse complement strand
ATTGTATTTTATGTTCACATTATATATACACTAAATTAAAAAAATGTTTRTAAACAAAATTCGCTTAAGTGAATATATATTTATTTGACTCATTAACGAGTAGACACTATCAAATCATTAATTACTGYCATTTAACCAGTAGCAGGCGACAGTATTTACATTTCGTTTAACACTTTCCATGAAAAATGTGTATTTTGTCGCTATGATTCGTTTAGCATAAAAGCTGGGTGTGTGACTACCCGGGGTAAAGAAGATTCATAGATATAATAAGCGATTTGTGTAAAACAAAGTGGTACATCTCAGCCGTCAATATTCTGTGGGTGTTTCTGATATAAGAAAACGTTTAAAATACTGCAGAGTCTTGAACCAAGAACGAAATGGAAGAAAACTAWATTAGCATCAATTATAATTAAYATTGCTTATGAAGGTATGAATACTTATATGGYAAAATAGTATGTATGTATTATGTTTCAACAAATTTTTTCAAGTTTTGCGCTGTCMACTGTTTCYTRATGTAAAAACTCTATTTCCAAACATGAAATCTATTCCACAAGTATTTTTATATATGTCGTGCACTAACATGTGAGTACTGAACYCTATTGMTATATTTTGAATTATTTCAAATGAGCAAAGTCATTAGCTGCTTCCAGAAAATGTTAATGAATTCTTCCAAGAACTCGTATTTGATATTGGGACAAATAATTTTCCTTAGCTAAGCATACAATAATGTTAATGGAAAATAAATTTCATAGAAAATTACACAAGCTTTTTCATATTTT
>NW_017535963.1:639030-648445 GCF_001853355.1 Bactrocera latifrons | reverse complement strand
GGTATATATAACCCTATATCTGACTCTTTTAGTTTTAGGACTTACAAACAACCGTTATGTGAACAAGACTATAATACTCTCTTTAGCAACATTGTTGCGAGAGTATAAAAATCACCGAATTAAATCGAAGAAATATGTTACAGCTACAAAAGCTTGTAAAAAATTCTATAAARTACGAGTATATATATAAGTTTAAATACTATAACACATCTACAAGAAAAACTATATTAGCATCAATTATAATTAGCATTGCTTATGAAGGTATGAATACTTATATGGTATAAATAGCATGTATGTATTATGTTTCAATAAATTTTTTCAACTCTTGCGCCGTCAAATGTCTTGATGTAAAAACTCTATTCCCAAACATGCAATCTATTCCTCAAGTATTTTTATATATGTCTTGCATTTAATTAAATTTTTTTGAAAAGTGTTTTTTTTTTAATTTTTTTTTTTTGAAATATGTTTTTTGTTTTAATATCAAAAGGAGTTGTGATGAAGAAAATCCTTTTTTAAATTTTTTTTTTAATACTTCTCTTTGAAAAATAAATTTTTTCGAATTTTTTATTAATTATTTTTCGCTTTTTCCTTAATATTATTTTTAATGTTTTTAGATAGTCATTATCGATTAAAATTGGTAATGATGACTATATTTTCTGCTAAATATTCATAACATTTATATTTTTCGCATTTTGAACATAAAATAATACCAATAAAAAGTATAAACCTTTCTTGCGTAAATTCTTTTATCACTTCACCAGTGCAGCATACCAATATTTTTGCAAATAACTGTTTTTAATATCAGTTATTGTTGAACATATGAACCTACGCATCTCTGGAGCTTATTCAGGTTTTGAAATCCAGTTCTTTGCGTTGCTTCATTCATAAAATATTTGCACATCCGTTACGGTTAACCGTATAAATATGGCAMTACCAATATTTTTTTTAATTTGAAAGTCTCAAATCAGTTGAAATAATATTTGAATATGCTAAMGAAACTAGGACAAGCGTTGGCTTATACGTATTCAAGTACATATTGATCTTGCTGCTTAACTCAAAGTGATGACACGTTTTTAAATACGTAAATAAATAAATATATTTATTTATTATTTGTAAAAGAATATTACAATTATTATTATACATTAAATATAAGGAGCACTAGCTCCAGAGGCTTTCAGCTCAAATATATTTGTATATATATGTATAAATATACATAATGAGGACTGTTAAGAATGTCAGGTTAGGTTAAGTTAGATTTTTGATATTGGACCAGATTACGTGAATTTTTATTGTTATCACAGAAAAGTATTTAATTTTAGCTTCTGTAGTCCGGTAAGCCTTGTCTCAAGTCAAAGAACAAATTTTATAGTACAGAAAACTGAATCAAAAGGAATTTTAGCTTGTCATATTTAACCAGCTTGAATCTACTTTTAGATTTATGGATAAATAATAAAAAGACCCATCACTCACAATCTGTTACGAAATATTGTCGWAAAACATAGCCACTGACTGATGAGCCATCACCTGCAAATACAATTRTGTTTACATAAAAATCACGTATGCTCATAAATATGCATCTATATACAAACATACATACTTAAATGCAGGAATATTTTTGCAAAATCGCACTTATGTTACAATAKACAAGCGCTATACTTAGCAGCAACGGCTGGCGCATAATGACGAAAGCGACGAATAATGACATCGGGCGCGTGACTCCTTTCACATAAGCAAAGAAAAACGCAAACAAAACAACAAAAAAAGAAAAATAAAATAAAATAAAATCACAATCAAATAAAATATAAATACAGCCAACACCAAAGTGAGTAATCAAAGTTGACAATAATTAACAAATAGAGAATCGGCTAATAGTTGCTCACAAACGTCTAAAATAGAGAATGAACGAAAGTGCCAAATGTAATTAAATATTGAAAGGAAAAGCATAGACTTCGATTAGATGCAGATCACAGATGGAACCAGACCAGAAATGGAGAGTGTAATAAATAGAACAAGTGTGACATGGCGTATAAGTAACGTATATTGATGAATTGGGATCTAATGAAGTTTAGATTTAATGGAGAAGGTTAGTTATAATTATGAAGACTACTTATGTTTGCAGATAATAATAACAAAATAAATAAATATATTGTTTGATTTTAAAATAAAAAATATTACTGATCACAAAATTTTTTTTTAAACTGAYACAGGACGATTTCCATCACGTGGAAAAATCGATAAGCGATAATTAAGTTTTGAATTTTTACATATTACAGTAAAATAGCTGCAAGTCTTTACTTTTTGTTGCATGAGATTTCAAGCTTAACTTGMTCAGCAAATATTTTATTCCACTTAAAATGCCTGGAAGAATTTTAATACAATTTGTCGATGAAACCTGCATAACCAAATTCAGTACATATTCATTTGCGTATTCTAAGTTAGATTTCACTTTATAGCATACATACATACATATGTACAGGAATAAGTTTCGACAAGGGATTACTGGATCAGCCTATGTCACCACATTTTAAAAAGCATTAACCGGCAGTGCAACATCTTTTCTCACGCCTATAAGTCTGATAAGTACGTATTATTTGTATTACAAGTAATTTKTACATTTTTTAGCGCTGACGATTTATCGATTACACGTTATCAATATTTAACTTTTCGATAACTTTGTTGCCATCGAATATGTGTTGTCGAATTTATTCGCTTATATATAATATTTACCTATCGAGGGTATGTTATCGATATTTAAGTTTTCGATAACTTTTTTTCTATCGATATTTATATTTTGTTTGACTTTTTAATATCGTATCTTTTCAATATAATTTGTATCTATCAAGTATATGTTATCGGTTATTTATTTTCGATAATTTTGTTGCTATCGWATATGTGTTGTCGACCTTAAACGTTTCCATATAATTTTTATCTATCGAGCATATTTTACCGGTATTTAACTGTTTGATAACACGTCTCTTATTTCTCTTTACCTCATCGATAGCACTTTCATCTATGAGCCTGAAATATCGATTTTACRTATGTTATCGATCTTCCATGGATATATCGATTACATGTTATCAATTCTACAACTTTTCTATAATATTGTTATTGCGCTATAGGCTTTATGCTTCAAAATTTAACGCAGAGTTTACCACTTTTTGGCACAAAACTTCTTGCCAACGAGATTTCCCTTTAGGCCGGAGAATATTATATAACGCGACGATGGCTACATTCTCAGAAGGGGTCAGCTGCTTGCTCTCCTCCAAAGATAAACTTATCTACAACATTTTGTAGAAGCACTACGTTTGCTTCTTTACACTTATCTAAACTTTTGCCATACAAAACTGGTTTCTTTGCTAWTTTTCATATTTTCTTAATTCCCTTTTGTTTATATCAGCCAGCAACTAAGTTAGCTCACATGTTTTCCACTAATTTGTTTATAAACAACTTAAATAATTAGGCGCAGTCTGTTATCTTACAAAGGACGGACGACTGCTTGCATTTGCTTCTAACTGCCAATGCTCCGGCGCTACCACAGAGGCTCATCGTATTGCGCTATAACGCTAATGACTTTTCCGCTCAGCCGCTCTGCGAAGCMGTCGACGCTGGAAACTTGCAGATCGCTTTTTAAGCCAATGCATGCTCGCTGCCAGCTTTCAGATACGTTTCTGAGTTTCAGGTGCAAGCACAACGCAAACAACAAGTCGTTCAAACACTGCGATCGCAAGCGAAGCTGAGCGCTGTGCTTGTGCTTCTCACAACAACAAACAATAACAATAACAACAATCAGAAATATAGTTACAACAACATTAAGAGATATAACAACAACAAAATTACGAGTTATAACAACAACKRCAATTCAGCATCATCCAAGCAACAGCAGCAGCACTTCCAGTAGGTATCTTATTGGACATTTTGGAATTGCTAAGCATTTCCATTGCGCYGGCACCGCACTTAAGCGCATTCAGTTGTCAATCGGGCGTTGCGCTTTGCGGTCGCACAGTCGGTTTCATAGAAAATTTTCTTAATTTTAACGTTCCGAAACACTCGGCTGCTGGCTGTATAAAGCAGAGCCAGATAAATACAAATAAAAGCAAAATATTCAACGCAGCAAAAACTTGCTTCGCATAGATGTGTACGTAATACACACACAAACACGCATACACCCATAAACTCGTGCGAGTAACGTGAGACGTTCGCGTTCGCGTTCGCTGCTCATGCGCATGTGTACACAGTCAACCACATTTGCCACAAAAAACATCTACTTTCGGTCTCGAGCGCGCTGAGCGCATTCGCTTAGCACAGAAACMGTCAGCGTCTGCTCGCGTACGCACGCATGCGCAACACTTTCGCTTTTCGCTTGTGCCTTTTGCCAGTTCAACGTCGCCCYTTGTTGCTGCCTTTTGGCTAGTGTACGCKCTTTAATTCGTTCGCGCAGGATCCTTCGTAGGCAACGTTTAATTGCYGTCTATCGGGTGCGTGTGTGTATGCATGTGCTTGTTTGCATCTGCTGCATGCAACCATTTAACATTCAGCTTTGCACAGCGCGAGTATGCCACAGCCTGCGTAATGCTGATTGGCGAACGGAACACATACAAATTCTACATAATCGGTTATAATCTATTCGGCAAGACGTTTTACACGCCCGCAAGCGCTTAGCAGCCACGAAAATTCGCCAAAAATATATATAAATCAATTTTTCAACGCGCTTACGTCGTTCCGTGTGTGCGCCGCAAKAAATAAAAAACAAAAAAATTCGCAAAGTGCCAAATATTTAAGCATTTTACTTCTAAAATTACGTTTAAATAATATTCTAATTTATTTAACATTTTAATATTTAAGTAAACACTGCGCCTAAGCAAATACACTAAATCTACGTTTAAGTGCAAACACGAGCTGTACCTTAGTAAATAAGTATCCTGTGTGACGAGTGTGTGGAGCTTTTAMATTGCCAACCAGGACATCGTTAATTTTGAGAGAAAATATTTAAGTTAAGGAGAATTGCGGGAGAAGTGAAAATGGCAAGACAACGCCTACGCATTGGTTTATTACTAAGGTGAGTAAAATTGTTTATAAATATAAATTAAAATAATATGAGATATTTATGTGAAATTATAAATGATTGAGAATCACAAAAAATAAATAAATATTAAAATCACACTTTAGTGAAATCATAAAGTTTTGAGAAATTCAAAATAAAATTGGAAAACAGTTCTTATTAAATTTTTACTACAAAAACTCAAAAACAAATGTGTGGAAAGTAAAAAATATGTGAAAAAATGTAAAATGTCTTGGGTTGCATGCAAATAAAAAATAAGTGAAATATTAGAATACTGAAAAATATTTGGAACGAATAAACTAAATTTTATGATGATTAGAGAAGGAGTATTGAATATTTGTAGTATCTCTGAAAGCAAAAATATTGAGAGTATTTTTCATAATGATTTTCATGTAATAGTTTTTATTGGATTAAAGAAATAATTGATAATTAAAAACCAGAACCAAAAATTAAAAAAAAAATTATGAAGAAATGGGTTAATTAACATGTCATAAAATACATAATTGAGTCTCAGATATCCACTATATATATGAATGTATATAAGATGTATATTATTATGATTCATTTTATTTATGTAAAATTCATATGTCAAATAGTTTTCTATGAAAAACTTTCTTTGGAATAATATAAAAACTACTAAATATAACAAAAAACCAAATTATTAACACCATATGAATATAAAATAAAATTTATTTACAGTAAAAAAATAATGAGGCAAATAGTTAATTTGATTTGTCTAAAATGCACAGTTCTTAAAAAATAAATTAAATAGAAATATTTTACTAACTGCTTAACGAGAAAATTCGAAATTGGTGATTAAATTAAACTGAAATGAGAACAAAGATAAGGTAAATAAAAAAACAAAATTCGAATAAACTTTTAACCATACAAAAGTATTAATTCGTTGATAAAGTATATAAAATAAATTAAAATAAAGAAATAAAATAAAATAAATAAAAGAAAAGAAAATAAAATCAATGGCAAAATTTAAAATGCTTTGTGCTAAAGAAAATTTTAACAAAAAATGTTACTTCTTTTTAATATTTTTAAAATATCTTAATTTAATCACAAAAAAAAATTATTCATATTTATTTGACTTATGCTGAAAAAAATTAAATAACAACGCTGATAGTGTGCTCAAAGCTATTCAAGCTATGTTTCATGTCATTAGACAGTTACTACGACATTAGACTTGTTTCGGTACGTTATCAGAGCGTAAACGCTGAAAACTATTAARCCAATGAGCTAACACGAAGCGTTCCCTAGACAAAATTCCATCAGGATTAAAGCGAGTTGGCTTTTCCCTGTCCTCTTGTATTCTGGCGCTAAATCTATAGACCAAGCGCGAGATAACCGAGTGTTGATATGACTTCTAACTATTACCGCTAAACTTATTTAACAATAAAATTAAAGCCTTCCAACCTTTTTAGAAACTATTTAAAAATTAAATTAATTTAAACAATTTTTGTTTGTGGTTTGGAGTTTTCTTATGATTTTAAGTCGAATTAGATTTTTTTTTTTGTGTTAAAAATTATACACCATGTTTGGGACATTAGAAGGTACATCTGCACCAAATCTCACAATTTTTTGTTCAAGATAAAAATATAAAATACATTAAAASTTGGTTATTTGCATTTTTCACATAAATTTTGAGGTTATGTAAGCAAGAGTCTTTGTATAAAAATTATAGATCTTTCCATTAGCTACAACATTGCTTTATAGCCTTTTCKTTAGGACTCATGGTTTTGCCAGAAATCGAGAAAACCCGTTTTTATTATTTAGAAATTCGACCACGGAGAGGTCTCTTCCTTTTCTCGTCTTTAATAAGTTTTTCTTTAATGTCTCTTAATTTATCTTTTTTGTGCGATTGGTTTCATTCTGATATGATTTTGTTTTTTTTTTTTGTTTTTTGTATTTACATTGGCCTTTGAAGAAAATTTAAAATCTGAATTAAATGTGCAAAATTAATTGAATTTTTATTTTAAATATACTATTTGTGTGAAAAAATATTTTCAAAAATTAGATTAAATAAAATATAAAAAGATGTATATTAAGCTCAAAAATATACTGGTAGTAGGTCTATGTTATGAAAAATATTTTTGCATATATATTATGATAAAACAATACTTGAAAGTGAGAGGTAAAAAAATTTAAGAAATATCAAGCCTCTTAATCATAGCTTTTTCTAATACTCATTTACAAATACTCTTTTATGTGTATTTCAAGTAATTTTTTGAGGTACAAAAATTGGTTTTATATCAAAATATTTCATATTAGCCTCTAAGAACGGTGCTAGTAGAAATAATCATAGTAAAAAACAACGAATTTTTAAATCACTAATAAAAAATTCGTGCATGTTGGAAAACAATTGAAAGCTTTACAAACTACGACAATTTTTTTAACTCTTAATAAATACATATATATTTATATACATATACACATACACGCATATATCTATCTATATTCATAAAATTAGATACATCATATGAATGGCTGAGCGTTATCTCTAAGAACATCTCTGGTTAAGTTTCTTAAATTTATTCCACACAACACTTGCTTGTTTCAAATTTGTTGGCTGCCCGTGGCAAGATAACACTCGCCAAGAAATAAAATTAGAAAAATAAACAAATAAGAAATAATGCAAATTAGCAAAAAAAAAACGGTAATTATTTTGGTGACGATACCGCCGAAAATACTTCCGCCAAGCGTCTAAGCGACTCTTGCGCTGTGTTAAAAATTCAAATTAAAAACGTAATTAAATTTGCGACGCTTCTGCSCAACTTAAGCCATTTGTCGAACTCAAGGGCAGCACATTAAGCATGCGCACATTAAAGCTGCGGCAAAGCCACTAGCAAAGCGGCTGCAAACAAGAAGAATTGGCACTAAAAGAGAATTAACTGCCAGAGGCGTTGATAAAGGCATAAAACAGTGGATATGTTTGCACGGCTGGCTGGCTAAATTTTACACTCTAAGTGTGCTTATACGYGCGAAAAAGTAGATAGGAGTCATATGATTGAAGTGCATACGTCGGAGTATCATTTGACGAATATATGTATGTATATATGCATTTATATATTAATAACATATTCTTAAAGAACTATTGTTTTGTCGCACTTAACTCGTTTCTTCGTGACATAGGAAATCACAAATTGCGTAAAGTCACCTTGCTTCGAAACGCATTGCTAGTGCGAAAGGCACTGYAAAATAGTTAACGCTAATGCTTTGAGTTATTCTGCGCAGACTCGACAAAATTTGCAAGTCAGATGACAGTTTCGCAGACRTGAAAGAATTAGTTATTTAAATTAAGCTAAAGTTATTAGAACACACCCACTTCAGAGCATATGAAATTGAATTAAATCAGGCTTGCGATTACGGGCTGTGGGTAGAAATTGTGTCAAGGTGATTTGAAAATTTATTCCAATATTTTTTTCAAGAGCTAGTCAAGATATATGTTAAAATTATTAATTGTATTCAAATAGAAAGATATTAAAGGGAATTTATAAGCTAGAGTAAGTTATAATTGCTCATTTTACATTTTTTACTAAAATATATTTTGAAAAAATGTATAGGCAATTTAAAAAATATTTTAATTCTATAAAAAAGTTTATTCTTTTATACAAAGAAATTATTATTTTTTCGAAAAATAAAATTAAATTTTCAAATATTGAGTTCAAACATGATTTTTTGATATCTCTTTATCCTTTYTTCTTAATACTCGACGAACTGTTCTTCTTTTTCACAATAATTTTAACTCCTCCCCAACACATCGCTTACGCAGCGCTATCAATTTTTAGCTGCAAGCTATATTATTTTCTTCTATTTTTGTCAAAYTCATCGCTTACTATTGCTACGCGAATCATTTTCTATGTACTATTTGCATTCCAAAGCAAACGCCAACCAAATTCGAAAGTCACCGTTAATGGTGACTGAAGCAATACATCCGAGCTACAGTTCGATACCTTTCTTGGCGGCGATTTTACATAATAACTGCCATATGAATGAAATAATATAATAAAATACAAAAACACTTTYATATCATTATAGCGACTGCATAACCTTCAGATTATTAATTTATTTACGGATATGTATGATAATGTTGGTAAATTTTAATTAACTCTCCCCTTTCGGTTGCATTTAAAACGTTAGAGGAGGAGTAGTGAGTATTTGTAGCAACTGTGAATTCAAATATCGAAAGTATAATGCCATGAAGTAATAATAAAAAATAGATTTAAATGAAATAATGTTGGTGAAAATTGAAAAATATAAGATCAGTTGTCATAACAAATTGTATGACAAAAAAAAAAAATAAAGGTAATAACTGCTTGAATGAAACTAGCACGATTTTTCTTTAATCTT
>NW_017535963.1:636537-638502 GCF_001853355.1 Bactrocera latifrons | reverse complement strand
AATTAGGAGCTCATAATTAGAGAGCTCACACTCATAGAGGTGGCTAAGAATTTATTTCCAGAGTAGCAAGTGGAAATMAAAAAACTCTATATCCCATTTTAATAATTACTATATCCATATTATACTAACATACTATTAAATGAATTTTAAAATATTTTACTAAACCCGTAAAAACAGGTAAAATCGTAGAACTATATTTTAATTGAAAACAAGTAATTCAAAAAAATATTAAAAAATAAAAAATTTGCTGAAACTCATTCAAAATCCAATCAAAAACTATCATTAAATCATTCAAAAAATATTTTAAAAAACATAAAAAAGCAACAAATAATCAAATTTAATTTTAACAACTAATGCAGATAACCACAAAATAAATTAAAAGCAGATTCCTAAGAAATACACACTTTTCAAAAGCGCAACCAAGCAATAAAATTTGTACGTGGAGCAAGTGGCTTTTGTTATGCAATTCTCAATGCGAAACACCGCAAGAAATAAATGAAAAATCGTTTCAAATTAAACACTTCTCTCGAGGAAATCGAAACAAAGTCAAACGCGCCGCAAAACTTCAATAAGCAAATCAGTTATGTAAGCTGAAATAGTTAGGGAAGAAAAAAAAAAAAAAACAAATTAAAGCCTACAATAAAGGCACATAAAATGCCTGAATGGACCAATAAAATGCCGCAATAAGTTTTAGCTAATCAAAAGGTATGCTACAAGCGGTTGCTAAAAGGGTACAAGACATACACATTTATATATACAGATATGGACATATATATTATATTTATGCACGTATCTAAGAAATTACATGTACTTATGCGCATATCTATTCGAAGAATCTCCGCAGCTCCACACATCTTACTTTTTATTGCCATTGGATTAACCGGCAGCGGCTGTCAGCGCACAACTCATTTGCAACCTACTTACATATCAAATGAAATTATAACAATAGCCCCAATGTTGTTGCTTGTTTGTTGTATTGACAAAAATGCGGTAGGCATATGTTGCTGATTACCAACGATAAGCAAAAAGCCAATACATAAAAGCAAACAATACAACGGCAACAGCCAGTTGGCAACAGCAGCAATTAACATGTGTGCGCGCGGCATGCGCTAGTGTTGGTGTTGGTGCTGGTGCTGTTTGCGRTTGCTTGTCGCTTGTTTGAGTTTCACTTTCATTTTCAGTCAACCTACAWAAGGCCTTCCTTGTGCGAGTGTGCGGAGACTTTGGCATAAAGGTATAATACAATGTATGTAAAAGATAAAGCGTGTTAACAAAAGTGGAAGCGCCAAGACTTGCCAAAGTGAGAGAAGGAAGCGACGTGAATATGAGATTATTGYATGTGTATTTTAYTATGTGTGTATAGCAGTTAGATTATGTATTGTTACACACCTAGTATATTATAAAAATTACTATGTGTTATATTAATAAGAAAAATGTGTACTGAGATAAGCCTAAATTTATGCAGAGAGATTTATTATAAGTACGATTGCCTTTTCATGTAAAGTGTTGTAAAAACTACCATTTTCTGATAACTTTTACAATATATTGCACTTTATGTAATTTTGGTGAAAAGTGGGAAGAGAAGCAGAAGTATCAATAAGTTTGTCAGTTTGAATGGCAGCTACACATCATACATGCTGTAGAGGTCCARCGCAAAACAATATGTTCTGATTGTAGGCTTCCCTAGACAATATCTTGTCAAATRAAAAAGTGTTTAATACAAGAACTTGTTTGACTGCTTAGCTTATATGTATGGCGGGTATGCACCAATGAAAGATATTCCAATATCAGCAATTTTGGCTAAAATATTGGCTCGTTCGAAAATTTTCAGATTTATATCTTAAAAACAGAGGGACTTATTTATATATAGATATATATCGACGGTCACGCTATTTGTCACGCTTAATCATTTTTCACAGTCAGATCTACATGTATGTACATATGTATCTGGTTGATATGCTTCAA
>NW_017535963.1:634158-636154 GCF_001853355.1 Bactrocera latifrons | reverse complement strand
GGCCACTCAAACCCTATAACTACACTTTCTTAAATTTTTTTGGGACTTTCGTTCGGGATTTCTTCAAATTATTTCTATATCGCAAAAATGACCGCTATAAAATAAGTCAAATATGCACAATACTTGAAAATTTTGAGTTGTAAGGTTTGCGTGGCGATTGTAGGTTGGTATAGTAAATATGTATTTCTTTCTAAATACTCGTATATATAGTACATATTTACTTTACTTATACATTAAAGTAGGTGCCCCTTAGTTAATGCAAAGATTAAGGGAAGTAAAAGTAGATAGTGACCCTGATCAATTTTCATGGCCAGTTGATGTCTTATTTATAGTTTGATAGCAAAACACGGCGAATACCATCGAATTTTGAATTAATTTCGCTTGAAAGCTTACCATAAAATTATACAAATTTTTCATAATTATATAGACTTATCAACTGCGAGTTGAACAAACAAGCAAACAGTTATTTATATTTTTTTGTACTAATCACAGACAGAATRTTTTTCTACCTTTCCAAATCAGTAAAGCGTAATTAATGTACAAATTATAAAATTTTTTAATTAATAATTATTTTTTTAATCGCATATCTAGCACAACTCTCCCATACCCATTCACATAAAAGCCACTCATACCAAAATTCCATTTAAATGCACTGATTATGTCAGCGCTTACAAACTCATCCAAATTGTTTTCAATTTCATTTCGTTATTACGAGTCTTTTGTAGCTGCATAAATTAATCAAGTAAGCTGACTAATTTACAAATCAATGAAATGCGGTTTGTTAATAAATTTGAACCTCATCCGCCTCGGTGTTAGCTGAWTGCTTGCCTTTTCGCCAATTTCGCTTTTGCTTTCATTCCAACTCGGCTTTTACGATGGGCAGKCAACATGTTGATAACGCTTTGTTGCTAAATGCTTATGTTGCATGTTGCTTTACAAATGTGTGTTGTTGTTTTCTAATTTATTGCTTGTTTTGGTATTTTTATTGCTTTAATTTTTTTTTTTTTTATATTTGCCTTTATTGTTTTGTTGCATAATGAACGGTGAGCGAAAGATCAATAAAGTCGGTAATAATTATGTCATATGTGATAGCTGTAAATGTTGTTTAATTCAAAAATAGCTGTCGTATGAATTGATGTAGTGCAAAATATTACAGAAATCTTTGTGATAGTAGATACTTTGGGTGGCTTAAAAAAATATCATTTCAGTTTATTCAAGGCTTCTACGATAATTCGATCTATCGGAATTTTTTCTAAAGAAATATCAGCTCGTTCACATTCTTCAAAGCTAATTAATTTTTTTTTTTTTAAGTGAAATCAGTATTTGTATCAAATACCAGCATTTCTAAAATGCATACCTAATTTTTAAACAAGTTTTTTTAAATAAACATTATAAACATATATAGACATTTAAATCACTGTCAAATAAACCACCTCCGAGCCATTCCAATCACAAACACAACAATAGCTCGTAAAACCGCTAAGCACCACAAGACACAAAACTGAAATAAATTAGTTAGCAAAATTAATGACGAATGGCATTTTCAATTAATCAACAAGTCACTGGCGGATATACAGTGGCAAGCGCGCGAAAAAATAGAACTGAAATGAAATTAAAACCAGTGAATGTGTACAAAAAATGCTGAACTCGTGTCGTGAGCATTTGTCTAGCAGTGACAGATGATTTGAAGATGATTGACAGTACRGCGCACCTCAGGTTTTGAAAACTAGCTTTAAATTAATTGGATTTTAATAGATGTGGAAGATGCTTTCGGCTGAGTTTATTGGCGCTTTAGCGATGATATGCTGTTTAAAGTTGATGGTTGTTAATAATACTAAGAAAATCTGCAAGTTTATTAGTTGTTATTATGAAAACTTGAAATAATCAAAACAAAAAAATTGAATTGAAAATACAAATTAATTCAGTTAATTCAAATATGTTGTTAATTACAACTAATCATAATTAAAAAAAAAAGAATGTATTTGAAAAATAAAAA
>NW_017535963.1:631583-632410 GCF_001853355.1 Bactrocera latifrons | reverse complement strand
ATTTCTCTTTCATTTTTATTTTTAAAAATAAATTTTTCTCAGTTCTTTGTACACTTTCGACTTCTTTGCTCTACTCATAGCTGTGCTTTTGGAGTTTTTTTTTATTTTATTTGAACTGACTCAGTTCGCTTTTGTTTTTTCACAAATTTCGTGCAAGCTAACTTGTTCTTTTAACCTGAAATATCAAAAAAAGATTGTTAATTTATGTAAATATTTTGTCTGTGATATTATTTTAGACTTAAAGCATAATTCTTCACAGTAGACTAACGACTTGATGACGCGCTTAGAAATCTAGTTAAACGAGATTTTGTTATTTGTTGTAGTTTTTTTTTAATAAAATATTTTTTTAGACATTTCGTTTACAACTTTTTAATGAAACGATATTTGTAATATTTTCTAAGAAGTTTTTTTGATAAAATATTTTTTGGGCATTTTTGACATTTTTTCAATAAAAGGTTATTACCACAGAATTAAAAAACAATCATAAGAAATTGATCTCACATTGAAGTGTTTTATGACGCAAACGTTTTGTTATTATTTTCGTAGTTTGGGCCAAGCTCCGTGAAATAATTTTTTTTGACTTAAGAGTTCTTCAAAATATTCGATTGGAAAATTTAGCTTCTGATTTTTTACTATTAAGAAACGTTTTAATTTTTTTCTGTTTATGCCAATAAATTTGCATATAGCTTAATGTTCCAATTRTCGCTCAGTTCAAATATCGCAAGACACTTAGACACAGCAATATCTGGTACATTATACTCGAGCAAAATAAAAATTAGTTATAAGTGCTTTTGTGTAAGAAGTTCAACTTCAAAAATATTAATAAT
>NW_017535963.1:629713-630843 GCF_001853355.1 Bactrocera latifrons | reverse complement strand
TTTTATTTTTTTTAATAAATACAAGTGTACAAGCACTTACACGCCAATTACTTGAATTGTATACACTTGCCACAAGCCAACCAGCCAGCAAGCAACAAGTGGCTGTGCAACAAATGAAGCAGCAGTGTCAGTCAAAGTGGCACATGGCCTTCCAGTTCGCTTCGGTGGACAACGATGGCCACTCGAATTGAATGACGCGCCGCAAAGCATTTACTCAATTGCAAAAAGCAGCTGCTTACTTACTTAYATAYATTTATCGCATACACSAACGAGTATGTGTATGTWTGTGTGAATTGGCTTGCATTTGCATACAGCTAACAAGAATTTCAAGCGGCATAACGCATAGCGTCTAGGTGTGAAGAATTGAAAMTTTYCAGCTAAATRCACAGCGCTTTAACGAAATCGAGTTTGTCGCTTAAGTCTTTTATTTGGTGGAGCCAAATGTGGCGGAGGCGCATCTGCCAATGACGCTTGACCTTATGCGTAGCGTTAATGAGTTGTTGTGTATGCAAGAGTTGGTGCTGGCAAAATTTTTGCTAACAGCAACTACAACAACAGTAATAATTAAAACAACAGCAAAACAGTTTTATGCATATAGTTATTGRAAAACTAATTTATTTAGCACCAAAGTGGAGCAATTGCTTTTTCGTGTGTGTTCCATTCCTTTTTATGGGTTTTCTTATATCTTTATTTATTAAATTCTTTTTGTGTTTTAAATTTTTTTTTTTTTTTTTTTTGCTATTTGTGGTTTTGAATGTTTTTCTTGTTTTGATTTATTGTCCATTTTTTATTCATCGCTGCTATGCGCAGTAAAAAATATATTTTATTTTTATGCAACTTGACGTTTCCCSCTGAAATTGATTGTTTATGGCGTGTCCTTGAAATTCGCACAAAGTCAATGTGCAACGCCGTGTTGAATGTCATTGGATGCCTCGCGTGTTGTTAAAGCCAAACAAATTGCTTTGATAGTATGGCATGCAATTATTTTTAAAAATTAAATCATTAATAACAGCTGCAAAACGCTGGAATGTGACAAATCGCTTTCAAGCAGATGAGTAATATAAGCAATAAGTAAATATCAGTTTCGATATTTGTCAACGCCGAATGCCATTAACCGTTTTGTCTTTTTG
>NW_017535963.1:607112-629005 GCF_001853355.1 Bactrocera latifrons | reverse complement strand
TATTAGTTATTTGTATTCATATTTGAGGTTAGCCTTCATAAAAAAATATTTTAATTTAAAAATAAAAGCTTAACTTATGATTAAACTAAAATATTTTTCTATCTTTCTTTCTTTTTAGGTAAGCAATAATAAGCAACAATATAATATTAAGTATAAAATATATGTGTATGTAAGTATCATGAATTATTTTTTTAATCTTAAGCCGCCTTAATATTTTTGTACATACCAAAATGCTTTGGACACAAACGCCATCATTTAATTTCCAAAACATTTATGCCTTAAAAAAAAATTATAGAAACTCTTTAGAATATTTACGCTATATTTTTATCTAAAGTTCCACAAATAAGTTTTCTATGCATCATAACATTTTTTTTTTAATAAACTAAAGTAAACAAACTTACAAATATGTAAATTAATATTGTAAAAAAAATCAGTAAATGTGGCACTGATCTGAGCTGGGCTGAGTAAAACATCGTGATCAAACCCATTTTTCAAATTGATTTCCTACGTTTTTTCCGTTTTTTCCAAAAATAAAATACTCCAATACTAAAACCTTCACAACAATGCCACAATCAAGCGATGCACAGGCAACAAAATGAGGACGATCACCAACAAGCCACAAGAAAACTTTACATAAATTACGTATTCAGATGAAAGTGAAATCTCTTTAAAGCACAACACTAAATTCAACGCAACAGCAGCGGTTAACGCAACAACAACAACATGCTCACCGCACAGCAAGTTGGCATGTGATCGCAAACCGCAACGAAAACGAAAGTGCTGCTGCGAGCACCAAAACCGACACCAAAACAGAGACGTCACCATCACACACACACACACACTGACAGATCAACTGACAGTCCGACTTGTTGGTGGGCAGTGAAATTGTGAAGATGAAACTGGCGCGAKAGCTCCGTTTTCACTGCCGCATGTCCAACAAACTAAGTGTTATTGCTGCCACGTACTGTTGTTGTTGTTCTTAGCGCCTGTGACGATGGTCAACGGTGAAGAGCACTCATTTGCTCAAGTTGTATAGGCATCGCATCAGCTTTGACTTGAAWCACTCGCTCGAGAGAAAAAAAACTTAGCGCTGTTTATACAACATCTCCGTCAAGACGAACTTCATGCGATGCATAACGTAATCGTTGCTAATGCGTTTATTCAATAGCGTGAATGTGAAATGCACGACACATCGCAGCTGGAGTGACAACTATACTTGCACCTATTTGTCTGCATAAGTATATATGTATATACATGTGTGTCTATATATTTATGAGATGTAGTTTGTAAAAGTTATCTTGTTGGCCATTGTCGTGTGGTGTCATTACCGCATACCAAGAGAGATAACATGCTGAGATCATAATACTCCTATAYACATATATAGATATGTATAATTATTCACGTGTATTAAATAACATATCTATCCAGCGGCAAATATACCACAATTTTACATACAGACTCTTTAAATGTGGTACTGCGCATGATTTTGTGTGGGAAGGGTTTTCCTCAACCAAAAATAAGTTTTTATATATTACTATTGGGTAATCGAAAAAGGCTTTTCGTATTTCAAATCAAGCTCGAGAACGAAAGCGAGCAAACCATTGTAGTGCTATACGAACTGGTACAGCATCGTTTCCGTAAACTTCACATTTCATTGATGGCTTGCGTGGATTCTTTCCTTTTTTATAAAAAAAAAATTCAAAATATAGCGAATTTTATTTTATTTTGGAGATATACGACTGCAACGACATCTATTGACAAAATACGAAGATACTTTTTCGACTACCTAATAATATTATATATCAATAATATTCCACTATCACGCATAACAAATTATTACATAATTAAAGAAATCATGTCTATACATTAAGAGATTTCAATGTATGCGTACGCACTATGCATGTGGAAGAAAATGTTGATCATCCCAATCACTTTCACATTTTTCACTACAGAAATGTAAATGATCCTCAGCTCGACTGTTTAAAGCTGCTCGTCATGGAGTTTGAGTGTTGGAATTATTGTGTTTTTTATTAATTTTTGAATTTGAGTTTACATACACATTCGAAATTATTTTTTTTTTCCTGAAGAAAATACACAAACGCAGCTGCAAGTACAGAGTGAGCGAGATAGATATTTTTKACGAAAAAAGAATTTTCGAAAAAGTTAGCTTTCTTTATTCTTACGAAAGATTTACCAAAAATGTTACTTTTTCGCTTGGATTCTTGTTAGCATAACGAAATGAACCAAATTTTAAAAATTCGTCAAAATTTTTATCTATTMACATACTCATCTTGACAAATTACATGCTTACTAGTTTTTTCTTTCAAATAATGTATCCAGCCAACTTAAGCCCAAAGATCATTTGAAATCCAAAAAAGGTCAGCTTAACGTTGATATTTCTGCATCGCCAGCTTTTTCACTTATACTGTACTTTCAACAGCATTTTCAATGGAAACAAGAAAAATAAAAAATCTTCTATATAAGGATTTGTTTTKGATATAGCAATATTCAATAGAACTCCCATATTATCAAAGTATTGTCTTGGATAATAGTCCTTGCCAGATTTCGTGATGATATATCGTCAAATGAAAGAGTTTTCTACGCAAACACTTAATTTCAATCGTTTAGTTTGTATGACAGCTATATGCTATTGTGAACCGATATCAGCTGCTCCGACAAAAAAGCAGCTTCTTGAAGAAAAAATTACTATGTCGCTTTTATACAGATTTTACAAACATTTTTTCGTAAGAAGTTACCCAAGTAGTTGTATAAAAATATAGAGATATATAGTTTTTGTAAAAATAAAATACTTTGAATGATATTTTAKTAAAAAARTTTAAATTATGGCGCTCCAATTGAGCTGTCATAGGACCATATGAACCACAACATCGGCTGAAATGAGTTTTTGGTCTGACTTTTACATGTTAAGTTTCAGTTTTTCCAGCACTAAAAAATKSAAAACATTTTTCTTTGTAATAACGTTTGTKTTCGTAGATATTTTTTCGTATATCTTATATGTTCACTTGTCCAAATCAGTCTCATTTTTATCAGGGAAAATAAACTTTAAGAGATAAAAATAAAAATTCCAGTATTTTTCAATGTTCACAATCTGAAATTGAGCATGAAACCAGAAAAGTTTTTGCTGACCAGTGTAATATTTTATATTACTACAAAAATATCTATTCTATAAATCCAAATTTGCAAAAAAAATATATTTTAAATAAATGCACGCTTATGTAATAATTTTGGTTTCGTTCACTTCCATTATTACAACAGCGCTCATCAGCGGGCGTTTATGTCGTCATCGGCCGCCGGCTGTTAGGCTGTGAAAGAGCACACGCATGCGTCCTCATTTCACACACTCAAGTGTCTGTGTGTAGGCACGTCTGTATGAGCTCAGAAGCACACTTAAATCAAAATCAAGTTTGACTATGCCAGGCACGTACGTACGTATATAATATGATGTACAAYATATATATATCTATATATACTTCTATAAGAAAGTGCAGAAGCAAATAAAAATGAGTGTTGGCTAACAGTTGGCTTCTTCATTAGCATAACAAATACAGTAGAAAGTTTATATTATTTATATGAAATGGTCACCTATCATTGGTTAAATGTTTCTAAGTGCAAGGTCGCACAAAAGCTTTGCTCTTTGCTTAAAACTAATTAAAAGTCGTAGACGTCATTGCTTGGACGTGCAGAAGGGCTGATTTGAGCAACGCAATTGGGCGGCATTGATTGGAATTTTGAAGTGATATTTGCATATGCCCAGCAGTAATTAGTTATGCATGTGTGCGCCTGACTTTTTATGAAGTTTTTAATTTTTTATTTCTATATATTTTTTATAATTTTTTGATTTTTTACTTAGTAACTGCTTTTAAGCCATATGACTTTTTCTTAATATTTTTATATGTGACAAATGCCTGCCTTTGCTTNTGGCGCTCCAATTGAGCTGTCATAGGACCATATGAACCACAACATCGGCTGAAATGAGTTTTTGGTCTGACTTTTACATGTTAAGTTTCAGTTTTTCCAGCACTAAAAAATKSAAAACATTTTTCTTTGTAATAACGTTTGTTTTCGTAGATATTTTTTCGTATATCTTATATGTTCACTTGTCCAAATCAGTCTCATTTTTATCAGGGAAAATAAACTTTAAGAGATAAAAATAAAAATTCCAGTATTTTTCAATGTTCACAATCTGAAATTGAGCATGAAACCAGAAAAGTTTTTGCTGACCAGTGTAATATTTTATATTACTACAAAAATATCTATTCTATAAATCCAAATTTGCAAAAAAAATATATTTTAAATAAATGCACGCTTATGTAATAATTTTGGTTTCGTTCACTTCCATTATTACAACAGCGCTCATCAGCGGGCGTTTATGTCGTCATCGGCCGCCGGCTGTTAGGCTGTGAAAGAGCACACGCATGCGTCCTCATTTCACACACTCAAGTGTCTGTGTGTAGGCACGTCTGTATGAGCTCAGAAGCACACTTAAATCAAAATCAAGTTTGACTATGCCAGGCACGTACGTACGTATATAATATGATGTACAAYATATATATATCTATATATACTTCTATAAGAAAGTGCAGAAGCAAATAAAAATGAGTGTTGGCTAACAGTTGGCTTCTTCATTAGCATAACAAATACAGTAGAAAGTTTATATTATTTATATGAAATGGTCACCTATCATTGGTTAAATGTTTCTAAGTGCAAGGTCGCACAAAAGCTTTGCTCTTTGCTTAAAACTAATTAAAAGTCGTAGACGTCATTGCTTGGACGTGCAGAAGGGCTGATTTGAGCAACGCAATTGGGCGGCATTGATTGGAATTTTGAAGTGATATTTGCATATGCCCAGCAGTAATTAGTTATGCATGTGTGCGCCTGACTTTTTATGAAGTTTTTAATTTTTTATTTCTATATATTTTTTATAATTTTTTGATTTTTTACTTAGTAACTGCTTTTAAGCCATATGACTTTTTCTTAATATTTTTATATGTGACAAATGCCTGCCTTTGCTTCTGTCTCTTATACACATCTAGATGTGTATAAGAGACAGGAAATATACATTGCGTTTACAGACGCATGTTGGCCTTTTGGCTTATTTTTTATTTTATATTTTTATTTAAAATGCGTGAGAGCCTCTTTCAGGCTTTCAACTCTTTGCTATGAGAACATCTTTGCAACTTTTTTTGAGACTTAGAACCAGAAAATTGCAGCAAAAAGACATGGTAAAATTCTTTTTCTTATACAATTCATCAATTATTAATAGTAACAAAAGACTTGAGCTACAAACTTCATGCATGAAAACATCAAACCACTCACAGGCTGAGTGAACTAAAGACTCAAGCGAGKAACCAGTTGCATCCAAAAGTCAATGTACAAATAAATTAGAATTATAAAAGACTTAAGCTACAAACCTCTGTGCCAAATATTATTTTTGCTTGCTTCAAAAAAAAAAAACAAAATACTGCAGGCAATCCTTAGCACAATTTCTAAAAAAAAATAATCTAAAATACAGAAAGCTCTAAGTCTTCTTCAAATTTTTTAAATAATAAAGTAGAACCATCAATTCCACACTYCTCTCAAACCCTGTCGTCCCAAATCGTGTTTTCTTATTAATGCGTCTACTTTTTCTAAATTATCAAACAACTCTCTGGCGCCTACATTCTAATCGGCCATTTGATTTAGTGTGCTTTTATGCATATGTTGTATTCAAATTCAATTTTTCGTACCAAACTAGTATTTGGTCTGATTTTATTATTATTTTTTCTTTTTTTATGCTTGCAACAATATTTAATTTCAAACGAATTCCTTTCTCAAAAGGCGYTAAACTTGTTCAAGTTCTCTTTATGGCTGAATGCATCTTTTTCGGAAATTCAATTTTTTGATACGATCCAGCACGCTATCAATTTCAGGCTTTCATGCTATCTATGATAACTTTTTTCAACTTTTTTTTGGCAATAATTAACGACGAAACAAGCATTTCTAATTGCCTTAAAGTCTTCGGAGCACAAGCTCAAAATAAACCAGTTAATCGCGGAGACTTTCTCTTAAATTATTCTGATGATGAAAACATATTAATGTCTTTAATTAGTAAAGATTTTTTAGGCAGCTGCTCTCAGTTTTTCCTTTGCATAMGCGTTTTTATGAGTTGATCTTATGTTGAAGCAGCTGATTTGGTAATAAAAACTTGCAATCAATTCGGGTTTAGAGTTTTTTGGTCAACTTTTATGTACGAAGTGTCTTGTGTATTTTGAATATATGAATATTTTTTGGGGTTTTAGGTAAAAGCTAGGAATAAATAAGTTTATGCGTAAAGCTGTATCAGCTTAAAATGTTTATATTGCAGCGTGTAGTGGTTTTAATTTATTTTTAGAAGCCCTTAATATAAAACAATTATTTCTAAAATATTTAATGAAAAGTTTTACACGGATGGATCTCTARCGGAAAAAATGGCAAAAAGTGATCGACCATAATGGCACATATTGTTYATTTATTTATTAGTATAAATATAAAAAATAGGAGAATTTTTCGACTACTCAATATGTAAGTATGTATATCTGTACGAACTTGCTGAACCAAAATGTCAAACTGCAAATGAACTGCGCTACTAAAGACTWAAGCAACGAACTTGTTTTAGCCWAAAGTCAATGTRCAAATAATTTGCAGTAACAAAGGACTTAAGCGACGAACTTGTCACATTTAAATGTCATTATTCTAAGTAGATTGTTATGCTGTTGTATTGAGGTGCAAAAATTAGMTGTATTTGGGCTATATTGGCAGTTTAGATTTGGAAAATGCTGCTGATGTTAGTGTTTAAGCATTTATAATTCTAAATAACGGCTTTTTTTTACAAAATTCAAGTAATGTTAGCGTGACGGTAATTCTTCGAGGCAAAGAAACCTTCCAGTTTATAATCAGGTAAGCCCCAACTTTCATGTAATTAGTGTCTATTTAACAGCACACTACAACGATCTGGAAATTCGACTAAGAAGCTCCATTCATTGTTCCTTTTCAGGCCAGTACACTTATAAGTAAAGAATTACTATTCCATCGGATTACATAATATAATATATTTAAAAATATTCTAAAAATTATTYTTCTYCAATTTTTAGAATATTATTTATTTAAAAATRTTAATAAAATAAAACACTTTTTTGTTTTGTTAAAATACATATATTATCACGAAATATAAAAGAAATTTCTAAAAATCACCCTTCGGATAAAWTTTCTTACTCTATCTTTCACTTATCATCTTTTTGGCCAACCAGTAGTTTCACTTTTAAAAAATCGACAACAATTTATATACATTATACATTTCATCTAATACCAATTTTTGCACCAAAAGCATAATCCAAATAAACAAATATTTGTTATTCACTTATTACTTTTATTTACATTTATATTGGCGTAACACTTTCGTTTTCGCTTCGTTCATAATGCTTAATTTGCTTTACACTTCCACATTCATTTATGCCCAAGCTGAAATAAGTGGGCRCACACGCGAGCGCTGCAAATATTTCACAATGTTTGTTGTTGTTGTTGTAGCCTAGTCGCATTTACATTAATATTTTGCGTTTGCACWGAAATAGTTTTGCGCTGTGCACACTTTGTTGTTGTTGTGTGGCTATTTGCGCCACGCACACACAACTGGACGGCGCTTATTGTGCAACAAGCTGCAAAACTGCACACTTTGCTTCACTGCGCATTCGCGGCATTTCGCTTCGTTCCGCCATTCGTCATTTTGGCATATTTGCTTCATCTTCTTTGTCGCAATTTTTACTTTGGCACATGAAAATCCACAATGCGGTATTGACTTTAGTTTACTGCATTTTTCTGCGTTGCTTTTGTTTCTGTGTCTCTACATTTTCAAGTTTTGCTTTCTGATTACGTTTGCTTGCTTACGGCAAAGCAAACAAAAAAAAAATAACACAAGTATTTTCTTCTTCCATTTATTTTATTCAGTTTCCTTTACTTGCTTATTTCTCTTTTTGCCACTTAACATCTCATCGCTGCCACCCAGTTTTTCGTGTTCACGCGCACGCCCAGCGTATTTTGTTGCTGTTACTGCTTTGCTTGCTTGTAATTACATACTATGTATTTATGCTGTTGTCATCTCCTTTCGCGGCGAACCTTGTCTTCACCGATAGAATTGCAAATGCAACACTGAAAGTTCGTCGAAAACATTGTTGTGCATCGCTTTTTCCAGCTAAGCGCCGCCGTGCTTATTTATCTAAACAATGTTTTATTTTGTCTTTGCGCATGCGCATAATGCTCTTTACAAGCTGTGTAATTTGAGATGCGACATTTGATTCTGTGCGCGCCATAAAAGGCGAGGCGTGCCGGTGACTCGCTATTAAATGCTTGTACAACAAACCAGCCGCTGCTGACAGACAAGCTTTTGCTTTTGCAAATACTTGTATATATATTTATATGTCTGCGCAGTACTGTTGGTGTGACAAGTCACATGTTTACATCCAGTTACGCGCCATGACAAAAGATTACGTCCACATGCATAGCAGTCAAACCTGTTGTTTAGCCAAGCGATAGTTTTTTTTTACCATTGCTGGATTTCTGTTTTTTTTTTATTCCGTGTCTCAAAAATTTTAATTTCGATATCCCTTTTATTTGTTTTAAATTTAAATACTTTTTGACATTTTTTTTAAATATTAAGTTTACTAATAACATACTTAACTATAACAATATATTTTCGGGAAACGTATTTTCTTATGAGTTCCATCAATGCTATATATATATAATACTAATTATTATTTTCATTGCTATAAGGCTTTTCTGAACTGATTTCCAGACATGTCACAGTTTGCATATSTATATAATTAATTTATTCAAACGTATTAACCATTTTGGATCAAGAATATGATTTAAAATTTTTTTTTGTATTGCATTGAGTTATGAAATTAAAAAAAAAATTAAATAAAATTAAATAAATAATCATACTTCATTTATTTTTCAAATCGTTTGATTTGCGAAAAAATCGTAGGAGACTTATGTTGTATTTTTGGAAGTGATTTGGAAGAAGAGCACTTCCTTCTTGACTCTCCCGCGTTTGGGAGATCAAGACACTGACAGTTGATGGTACATACCTTCAGACATCCTACCGGAGGTTAAGCGCCTTTGCAAATTTTTATTGGCTACTAAGCGTTTTCCCTACCTGTAAGCTCGAACACGGGAGTTYTTATTTTTAATGGCTTCATAAATCTGTGATCAGGCATTTAACCTAACCTAACCTAACATATTTTGAAACGATGAAAATTCGATTTTCTGACCCATCCCGAAACACTTTCTAACTACTGTTCTTAAACATATCCCATAGTTCTATTATGAAATGATTTTCTAATGATATACCTGTCATTTCATTTTTTTTCCAACGAAGTAATATTTTTTTGAAACATAGGTTTTGTTTAAATTTTTTTGTAGTTTTTTATTAAAATTTATTATTTTTATCTCTCTTTTAATATTATTAATTTTTTATAATGTTTTTATAATATATATTTTTTATTTTTAAATAAATTTCATAAAAAATAAATAACAGCATATCARTTTTTACTCTTACATTACAAACGATATATTTGCTAATATTTACCGGTTTTATAAACAAGTTTCGTTTCATTTACTTTCAGGTAAGCCTTTATAAACATGCATTCGAACTCTTGAAGCTAATCGAATAAATACCTGCGTATGTATTCTAATATTGTTATCWTAAGCATGTATACTTTGACTTTTCAGGAGCTGCAACGATATTCAATAATTATAAAAAATGGGATATTACAAATTTGTTCATACTTTTTTCTTTTACTTACTTTTCACTTTTGTGAAAATATATGTTTTTTTRGGAAAACTTCTTAAATGAGTCATTAAAGTATGTTTAAAATTGTTACATATAAATAAAATTCGTTTTAGATCTAGGCAATCAATTGACACGAATTCAGTTCATAAAACCCCAAGGGTGGTTTTCACAATGTCTGGTTAGCAACCATCTGTGAGTTAAGTTCTTATTMAAAAAAAGTATTTACCGAAAGATGCAGTTTTGCTTAAGTTGACCGGAACTTTGCTGATAGATAGCTGCTAACCAAACATTGAGTAAATGGGCCTTACCTGGAGACAATTAAGACAATTAATACATGTATKGGAAGGTCTTAGAAAGGCCTCTCTGCTCTTTACTTACTTGAAAGGGTTTTCATTGTTGTGATAACATTTATATACCACCAMGGCTTTTGGGCATCCTCCATATATATTTTTCATTGTAATTTTTCAGTAATAATATAAAAATCTCCCACGTCCAGAGCTTATAATTTTTAATGCAAAAAAAAACTAAAACCAAAACTACACTCTTAGCTGTTTAAGCGTTTCAGTTTTGCTATGACATTTTAATGAAACAAATCTCCATTTTACYATATACAAAGAATATGGCCCCATTTTTTACACGTTTTACTGTTGTTTACTATGTTAGTGAAGCAAATTGTCACAAAATATTAAATATAAATTTTCTTTTAATTTATTAATATTAATCATAAAAATTTAAATTGTACAATTTCTGGCTCCTCAAAAAAAAATTTTTTTACACAAATACTATTTTAACTTTCGATTTCCTGCAATATTTTTCCACACACATATGTAGTATATATAAATCATAAGCCATTTTCACTACAAGTGTGAAACTTTTCTTAAATTTCCCAGCTGACTTAATTTATAGGGCACTATTATAGCCAAAATACCCATTTACGTCGGCTTCATAAATATTTTTCAATACCTATTCATTTATTTTTATTACATATTACTTATGACATCCCTCTAATATGTTGTTATTTTTGCTTTTTTTACTTTTTTCGCACAAACAATTTTCATTACAACGTCCATCCAGCGCCTAAAATTAAAATGTTAGCTAAATTATGCCGCTTTGACATGAAGTGTGTCATTGTGAGACAATAAATGCAACACCAAATAGCCACATTTATGCTTACAACACGCACATAAACAAATGCATATATTTAAACTCAATTACGACACCCAAATGCTTATGTATGCGAAGTTTTTCAAAATCGAATTTATATTATTTTTTATTTTATCACTTCGGTTGCTTCTTGCCACCAACTGCCACTCACTATAAGTATTTCACAATGCAGTGAGCAAACATATATGTATCCGCATATATGCCAAAGAATGCTTAGGCAATTTTCGCCTGTAATTGCATAGCTGCTACCACTACCACCTTTTATTGCCGCCACTGCAGAATTGTTGCTATTTCGTTGTGCAAATTTCCGCATTTTAACATTCATGCTGATTGCCATATTTATTTCACGCCCAAGAATATAAACGCGTTAGCTGGCACAAGATCTGAACGTGGTTGAGCTGTCCGTCTGTCTGTCTGCGAATTTGTTTGTTGCTGCCATGTCAGTATGTCAGTTGGTTTAGCGATTGCGTAGCCACAAACACGTCGTTGCGCTCCATTGCACTTCACTCCCGCCGAACAAAAGACTTAAGCGCGCAACTTGTTTCTGGCTGTGAGTCTATGACAAACCTGTCAAATTGTGCTGCGCTTAACGGTTTGCAAACAAACGGTGTGGCGCGTATTGTAATGAAATATGAAAACGGTTCTTTGAAACGGTAACAATATTAGTAGGTGTGTGCATTGACGCACGTGGCTCGTTGCGTGTTCACTTAGACTCGTAACTTAGCATGAGTGTGGTTAACTACGGCTTTGCCAGAGGCACTATAAGCCTGCACCCACTAACAGGTTTATTGCAACTTTARTGTGTGTGTTTATTTATTTATTTTAGTTACTTCATTCTAAAACACTTGTTTTACGTAACTAATTTGCTAAGCAATAAAAAGCAAGCGATTTCATAAGCTAGCCAGTGACAGTATGCTTTAGTTCTTGGCCGACCTTAATCAATTACTTTTTATTTGCATAAAAACTAGAAGGCGTGGAAAAGAATGAGACACTATATATTTAATTCTTCAAGAGTGAAAGTGGATTGGCGCCATTGTAGAATTTACCCAGAATCCAGTTAAGATTATTAAAGGTCACTTTTATCAAACATTAAAGTAGTAAGACAATTGAGCTACTTTTTAATACAATTTTTTTTTAAGAAAATATATTTTATATTGGCATATATTTTTAAAATTTCGCATATTTTTCTTGTAGTAAATATACTTGTAGTCCTTCCATCAGATTTTCCAACATCACCACAGTAGCTATCTTCAATTGAACGACTGAGGCCTACTTTTTTTGAGCCATCTTGTTCTAAGTCAAAATCTCCAATCGAATTATAAATCCAGAACTCTTTCAAAATTTTTTAAGGACGGTTCTTGAATAAATACTGACTCGAGCMAAATTCAGATCTTGACCTATTCAGAAGAATATTACTTCAAATTATGAAATGCTAGATGCTTTAAAAAGCCATTTCATTGTTAACTCTGCTTCTAAAAATATCATAGGCATTTCCTAAAGTATCAGCATACTTTTCTATTTGAAGAATTTAGATAGGTAGCAAYCCTAATTCCGCATCACAGCCAAAACTTTTCGTCAGCCATTGTTTTTTAAATAACCATTTTGTGTGGTACTTACATCACAGTATTTAAGGCTTGGTTTTTTGATTAGGTGGCAACTCTCTTCAAACACTTTTGAACGTGGCTAATCTATGTCTCAAATATTTTCCTTTAAAATTAAATTAAATTAATTAAATTTTCAAACAGGTGGTAACACTCATAACTTTTTTATTAAAATTGCTTAAATAAATTTCCTAAATAACTTGGTAATTCTTTACTTAAATAAAAATATTTTATTTATTCTTTCGAAATAGGTGGCAACTCTGATCAAATTTTTTTCATGAGCGTCGTATACTGAAATTAATTTATAGCATAAAACTTTTATTATTAATAATTTTAAATTTTCAAACAGGTGGCAACACTACTAATTTTTTTTTAAATTAAATTGCTGAAATAAATTAGCATTCCAAGATATACTTAATAATAATATTTCATTTTGTTTTCTAAATAGGTGGCAACTCTGATTAAATTTTGTTTCTTGATCATTGTGTACTGCAATTAGTTTTTAGAAGAAAAAATATAATTTTAATATTGTACATATGATACTGTGTGGCCATCCTTAAAAATAGCACCAAATTGTTAGCAAAATTTTCCGAAATCAGCACCTAAAATGCTTGCAAAATCTATACAATTGCCTTCAAAAATTATATGTATATAACATATACTTATAAAATAAAGTTTATACTTAATATAATCTAACAAACATATCTTCGAATTTTCACTTCATCAATGCCTTAAAGATATTAACTAAGCATACAAAGTCYTTGCCAAGATATAACCACTATTTATGAGATATAAATCCAACTGTGACATTTGCCACGAATTCAATTCCGATTAAGGAAAATAAGAACTAGAGCACTGTGATAAGAATCATGAAATTATTCATTAAGACTGTTTACCTTCAAATTTGATTAACGGTGGTCGGAAAACTCGTTCACATATCTGATTTAGTGACACTTGCAAACGCCTCTACATATATTTTCCATTTCTTATATAACGCTGTATACGCATGTGCACGTGGGTATGTTCACTCGAACGACTTTTGCCACAGCAATCAGTGCAGGCAATGTAAATATTTATATAGCAATACATAAATCAACGCATTAATGCCGCTAATCTGGGTAACTGTGTCACTGTTAACCGCAGCGAGTGCTAAGCATAAATTCAAAACATATATGATATCAATACAAAGCAAGCAAAGAAAAATTCAGTTTAAACGACTGCACAAAAATCATAAAAATAAAGAAAAATCATAAAAAATACAAAAAATACAAAAAATACAAAAAATGGTGCAAAACGGCAGTTAGTGAGTTGGTGTCAAGTTTTTCTCACAGCACTATGACTAATTGAAACTCATTAGATTTTTGTGCTAAAAGTTAGAGTTGCGCCTTTTAATTTAAATTCAAGAATAAAACTAAAATATATTATCAACTGWAATTACTTTGTGCACTATTCACACTTGCGCATTTACAACTCTGATGGCATGCAACACCACCGCTGTGAAGTTATAAAAATCGCCAACAACAAGGCAATAATTTGCTTTACCTTTTAACACATTTGGCAGTCTACACCTCCAGCATTATGCAATACTGTAATGAAGGTATTACAGTGGCAATAAAAATGTGAAGCAAAATTGGCTGTAACTTTTATGATGAGCCGTTAAAACCTGTGCATAATAAGTGTTTATTGTAGGCAGCCTAAAGAAATACAAGAAGTATTTGTTTGAAGCCAAGGAAATGATTAGCTTAAAAGATAGTAAAATAATCATAAATACATTTTCGTTTGGTCTGTTGCTGGTTTCACTCAATATTAGATGCAAGAAAGAAATCAAACGTCATTCGATTAATGCAGAGTTTCGCTATGCGGAACTTACTCTTACTAATAATCTCAAGCAAATATTGTAATAAATATTTCATATAAAATTGAACCTTTATATAATTTTAATTAAAGAATAGAGATAGGTTCTCAACTAGCGTTGAATTCGCCATTTCTGGGCACTATTACAGGATTTTAAAGTATTGCTATGCCATTTGATCTTTGTGCTCCAACCATAAAAACTGGCAAATATTGTTGTAAAGAAGGGCCATTTTTAGCGCATGCTCTCCAAACGCAAGTGCCCTGTTATAGTAGGTCTTAGTCTGTATATTCGTTTAAGCCTGAATAGTATGCCCATAGTTCTATTCCTGTCATAATTGAATAATATATTTGTCGTCCTCAGCTTGTTATTGAGTACCATATGCTCTGAGTTATTTGTTCAAAATGCATGTGATGGTTCTCAGCAAGATTTGTATTGATTCCGCTTCGGATATTTCTAAAGAGACTCCTGTCTTTGCTAACCTGTCTGCCTTTTCATTACCGAAAATGTTCCCGTGACCGCAAATCTATATTCTGGACAACTGCAGTTGACCTGACAGTACCAAAACTTCCTGTAGTTGTTGACTACTTTGGTATTAATATGTGATGTCAACAAGGCCAGCAATGACACCTGGCTGTCCGTGTGTATAGTTGCTTTTTATGTCCTCCCATAGTTAGTCAATACAACTTTACAGGCCTTATATTTATACACGTAGTACTTCCTCTTCCATCATCCAAACAGTATTTAGTAATTCCCAATTTACAAATTGCATTTTCTCAAGAATTTAATACCTCTTCATCACTTCRTCTTTCAAAATTCACATATTTTGTATAGTTCCTGCTTAAAACCCAATTTATCATGTTTGTTCCCAGAATCTCGTACAAAAAATTATATAATATGATTGGAATAAACTTGTGAACTGGCAGGAAAAACTAGAAATGTTCTAAACAATAACTTTACATACAATCGCAATACTATTAGCCAGTTCTTATCTTATCATATTTCCATTTAAATAGCAACCATCGCCTGTATGAGTAATTAAACAATTGAGTATTGAAATCGAAACTAGCTTTGGCAGTTGCATTTGTCTAACATGCTAAATGCTGCCAGACAGGCTGCTTGCATAATTCTCTATGATAATTGTGGCAGAAATACTTGGAATTGTGCAACACAAACGTGTAGCATCTTCACAACAACTACAACCAGCCGGGTAAACCGGCACATGTGTTTAGGGCAATGCACAATAAGCGAGTGTTCCTACGAAATAAGATAAATTACAGTTCTAATTATGCAGGAAGCAAAAAAAAACAAAAACAAAAAAATTAAAAAGCAAAAAAAAAAAAATAAAATAGCAAATTATTAAAAAAAACTATTACCATAGCAGAGAGTTGATAACTGCACATGGAGTTTTAGATACATATATATATATACATACTATATATTTCTGAACAGGTTAAATTAATTAGGGAGGCGTTAGCGTAATTTAAAATGCATACTTTGCGTATTATTTACAAAATGAAAAAAAACTATGAATAAATTTTAATTAAAACTTATGATGCGAGCAGCTCCCTTCAACTGCCAACACCATTGACTTCATTATTATATGTTTACAACAATGGTGGCGGTTACGCCAAACCGCAGYTGTTGGCTGCTTGTAATTTGCCTGTGAAACTGTAAACTGCGCACAGTAAACCGCTATTCGTCATGTGAGTTTATTGAGCTGCCCTTACTTGACTTAATAATAGCTGAAGATTATCCGTAGTTTCTATTCGTGTCACTTTTAGTGTGCTGTTACTTTCAGCTATTAATCTAACATAGATATTTTTATATTCATATTTGACTGCAACTTCGAAATTTAGCTTCAAACCTTTGCCACCAAATGACCTCCACCCATTGGCATAGCTTTGACACCACTCAACTTGTGAGCCAAGGTGATCTAACAGAGTCACTGAGCAACAGCAAACGTTTATGCATTCAAATTGACGTTTGGTTTTTGTGCTAAATACGAAAAAATGTGCACTTACAGCGCTAAATGGTTAAGTTTTAGTTTTGCATATAAGTTCGTAAGGTGCAGCAAAGAATTGTAGCAGATAGATCTGGTAATAATTGTGCTTCAGTGCAGCGCGTATGTAAATAATTGAAAAATTCTTCAACGATTTTGACAATTTTACAAATTTAGTTGATATACGTATACTTGATTACGTATTATTTTACGTATAAATTAAGTCACACTGTGGTAGGTATTTATTTTAGCCCCCTTTGTCCCTTTATAATAATTCTATATATTTTTAGAACAAAAAACTTGGAAGTATTAGCCTATATCATCCTTTGATCTGTAGAATTGTTTTTTTTTCAAATCCAACAAAAGATTTAAGACACAAACCTGTTTTAGAAATATTGACATTTACTTTGCAAACACGAAAGACTTATGCCACAAACTTGCTTTGAGWACAATTATTTTTACTTATATATAGCAAATACTTAAGAGTCTCACTTGTCTTAGACAAATTGGCATTTATTTAAGTCATTCAAAGTTTACGACGTCTGGAGCAATGGAACAATTTATTTAATTATTTTAAAATTATTTTGGAAAAAAAAAGTAATTTTCTTATAGATTCTAAACACCTTATAAAAAAACTTATATTGAAAATTAATATATACGCATATATGTACCATCAAAATGTTAAGGCATAAAATTGCCTGAAAAAATTACATTTTGCTTAAGCGTTTACAAAGGTTTTGACGGTCGAAAAATGCATTTTACCAACTTTCATGTAATAAATTAATTAATTTATTGCGACTTTTGAGCATATCAAAGGGGAACATAAAAGTAATATTTTGTGAATTTTTCATAAATTTTTTTGGAATTCAGCCATAGGCATCTGGTTTCCGGAGGCACCGTCCAACAACATTTCCTTGTTGCGGTCAGCATAACAGACGAAGTATTCATCTAAATACAAGAAATCAAAACTCATCTCATTAATAGAAGAGTATAGAACGTGATTATTCAAAGTATTTGAWGAACCAATTAATTTTTGGCATATTGGCAAGCGAAACAGTGTGATGTTTGGTCTAATTTACACTAATAATTGCCTTGAAAAAATTATTTGTAATCCAAAAAAATATCTTTCGATTAAATTCCAACTAGATCACTTCCCTAGCTTCTTAGAAGTAGTGAACACCTATTTTTAAAACGATGTTGCGAGAAAAACGAATCGTAGATTGAAGTAGCCACCCGATCTAGCCTGACCTGGAAGATCGACGACCAAAGAATCTATCTCCTTTACTTTTAATACGATTGTCTTGAAACTGTGTGAAAATACTCTAGACATATTATAGCATTTAAAATTAAACAAAAAATATAAAATATTAATAATATAAAATAAATAACCCACGTAACCCCTTAAACAATCAAAAGACTTAAGAAACGAACTTGGTTGGTCCTTAAATGCCTCCTTAAGTACTCGTTATAAATTGAAAATTTTGAAAATATGTACCTAAGTATTGTTTGTTAAATCACAAGTATTGTTTATTTAAACAAAAGACTTAAGACACAAACTCGTTATTGCCAACTAGTACAAATATTCCTGTACTGACCAGTTTTATTCAATTCGAAAACCAAACGTAAATTTCAAGCACAAACACGGCAAATTTATTGTTTACGCAAATTGAAATGATTGAGTTAGAAGTAAAGTATACAATAAATACAAGCCGTAAYTGCTACAAACACACTACAGTATATGCATTATATTTGGTTATAAGATACTGTTAAATTTTATTATTGTAAACAATCAGCACTTAAATAATATTCGTAGTTTGATATACAAAAAAACAAAGAAATAAATTTATTTCATTTTGCACTTCTGATTTCTTTTGCCACTCAAATAAGCCACCCCACTGCATTCTTAGCTCGGTTCCGACAGCGAATTTGATAACTCAGAAACGCTTAACAACTAAAAAATGCCATAAAAATTCAAATAAAATTAAAAATTAGTAAGTAGTTTTCAATTTCCAGCAAGCAGCCAAGCAGCAATTGCTTTTGTTTTGCGAATATAAAATTTTTAATTGCTGTTTTGAAATCCGGTTCAATTGCAGCAGTTGCGAAGGTCGTTAACAGCAGCAGCAAACAATCGCAACAAAACAACTGAATTAAGAGCGATTGTAGTGCTATAAGATAAATATCAGMAGTCTTAGCTGAGGAGATGTAGTGAAAGAAAACAAAAATAATAAAAATAAGAAAAAGAAAAATTGCTGCAAACATTTAAAGGAACTTTTTCGTTAGTGCGAGTGGCTTTTTCATAGAAGATAACCATTTTTTTTTTTTAAGTATGCAGCTTCAGAGCAAAAAGTAGAGCACGAAAAGGTTTTAACTTTCAGCATAAAGATAGCTCCATCAAAAAWATATATATATATGCCTTATATATTTTTTTGCATACATGCTAACCATTTTTTCGTTCAGATTTCCTTATTCAGCTKTTTTTTCTCCGCTTTTGCGAACACTTCAACAGTTACTGTAGAAAATTATGCAATAATTTCTCAGTAGCTATTAATACCAACTATTCCGGCTTGATAAGTTTCACTTATTCAGTTTTTTCTTCTGTAAACAATAGTTGTTGATAATTAGTAGAGAGATGCGCTTACTACAAAAAAAAGGTAATATAATTAGTATAACCCGTACTCGTGACTTTATATTAAAAAAGCGGTGGCATGAAAATAAATTACGTATAAAGCGATAGTATTTCACAGTTGGCCTTATTATGCAATAATTTTGCCAGGAATGTGGGTTTATAAGGAAAAAGTTTAGATGGCATGAAATACTAGTGAATTTGATGTTATCTTTAGAGCAGCGTTAGTTAGCGTAGAATATATTTTTTCGCACACTTTTTCTCTGGACGAGCTTTATGTCATATGCTACTAACAAATTTTAGACCAATATGTATATAAAATCATTTTGTTCCGAATACTAAAGCTACGAACTTCGCGCTTAAATTTTTCGCAATTTCGTTAGTAAAGAGGTTGCAACGAAATATATATGTATATATAATGAACTTCCATAAATCGAACTTGTATAACTTGAAACTTTCCACAGTTCGAATAAATGTCATAAATTTCCTTCCATAACTTGAAGTCTCTCTCACTTGAAGTCTTTTTGTCAATTATAGTGATTCGAGTTAAGGAAGTTCAATTGTATAATCTTGAATTGAAAATTCTCTGTATTATCTGAATTGAAAATTTTATGCTGATATTTTTTCCATAATTCCTTATTCTTCAATAGGTCCTGCTGAAAGTTATCAAAATAATTGTTTTCTTTAACAAAATAAATTAGTTTTTCATACAACTCAAATAAAAAATAATAAAAATCAATCATTGCAAAAATGATATGTCACGCAGAACCAATTTTGTGGTTCACACCATGCGCAATAGCAATAAAAGTTGATTTGCTCAAGCATAGTAGCACTTGGCTGCCAAAGGCACCTACGCATTACCTCGGGCAAYGACTTCAATACCCAATTGGCACAGCTCCGGCTGTAACACTGAGCTATTTATTGCCTTTATTTAATAAGCTTTGCATTCATTTCGCCGAACAACGCCCCCAAACGACATGGTGGCAGTTCAATGAAACATACATATATGTATGTATATGTAGCATCAAGATGTGGCGCTKTTGACGAATCGACTGTGGCGACACAAGGCGGCTTCTGAATATGCGCGCCAAATAGGTTTATAGCCACTGTGATTGAGTGGTTGATAGCTTGGCAGGCGGCTTGGCTCAATGGCTACAATAATTATTGTTTTTTTTATATAAGTGTGAGGTTAGGTTGTGGTTGTTAAAGTTTTTGGCAGATTTTAGTTAAAGAAAATGAGAGTGWTTGTGCCTTTACTTATTTTTTTGTTTTTAAATATGTGGAATATAGTGAAATTAAATGGGAAAAAATATTTATAAGTAATTTACATMATATTTTAGACTGAAATATTTTCRGAGTAACAAGAGCGCTRAAGCTCGAAGTTCGYTRMTTAAATCTTTTATATACAATCAAGCCAAGTGTTGAAAAATCTTCAAACTTTATAAGACAATTAATTYGTATATATATCCACACATACATATTGCATCGATATGAAGCAGTTCAATAATTTCTCCATCCACTTGGCAACTCTATCTCATACAATTTGACGGTTTCATATCTAAGCTCTGCCAGACATTTTTCACTTTTCTTTGCTGCGTTTTCCACTGCAATGTGTTAGTGAACAAGCTCGTATGTGTGGAGAAGATAACCAGCCAGCATGACACACTTTGTGGACAATTTTTGTTGTTGTTTTTTTATTTTTAAATGTGTTTGTTGCAATTTCGCATCATGTGACTGCCTAGTTGCAAAAAAGAYATGAAACAAATACAAAGCGGAAAAGCAAAACAAAACGAAAAAGCCACTAAGCTAAGCTTAGCAGCTAACAAAAACAACAAAAACCACATGACAGCTGCCTTGTAACAATGAACTGCTGCTATTGCATACCAAAGTGTAATTATGTCTGGCGCTTGGAGGGGTCTGGTATGGTAAAACAGCCAAGGAGTAAAATATATAGATAATAAAAGAAAAACTATAAACATGTATGATTGAGTATGCGGACTGAAATGAGAGTAAAAACTAAGGAGTAAAACTGCAGAGCACAAATTAGGCAACATGAAAAGTAGTAAATAAATATATGAAGATGCTGAAARTATTTAAATTTTTATTTCAAATTAAAGAAACATCTAACATAATAATAAATGACTAAACTTAATTTTGAGACCATTTTTATTTACAAAATACTTTCGAAAACTGAGATTACTGAGATCTGGTTTACACTTCCGCCATAGTTTCATACTCCTTTGCACAAACTTTGTGGGTATGAAGTTTCTTCTACATTTTCAATACAGAAATGAATAGCAAATTAACATTTGAATAAATAGTATTGGCGCCTTTGTTTTTGTTTTAGATATTGGCTTTGGAAAGTGAAATTTATACCATTGAATGAAGCGTGCATTTTTACCATTGAAAYGAAATATGATTACTAGAAATGCGCAAGTCACTGCAGACTCCRTTGAATGCTTTTATGCGCGCAGATTGGATTGCAATCAATCATTGGCAATCGAGGAGCTATGAACTTGTATTCGTTTATATACATGTATAGGTTTCTTGGATGCAGAAATTCGTGAACAGTGGGTTGAAATAATATGTTGGTTTAATGGAAAAAAGTTTAATAAAATTAAATTAAAACATTTATAAAAATTTTACGAAAATGTAAGATTTTTTTTTTTTTTAGTTAGAAAATATTTCTCAATGTATGCAAAAAATTGGGAGAAATTTTTACAATCAATTAAGAAAAATAAACAAAGAGTAGTTTGAAATAAAATGTTGATTTAAGGTAAAAAAAAAAATTTTTTAATTTAGTTAGAATATCTGTAAAAAATTTAAGG
>NW_017535963.1:603588-606245 GCF_001853355.1 Bactrocera latifrons | reverse complement strand
TACTTTTAATAAAAATAAGTGAAATAAAAAAAAAAGATTTTATATAAAAGTAAATTTTAAATCTGTACTTAAAAGTATATATACTTTTCCAACTCCCTACAATTCTTACCGCAATTTCAAGCACATTCTACTTAAAAGCACTAGAGGCATAAGAAATAACAGTAAACGCTTTRCTACAACAAAAAGAGTTATCACATTCCAATATACCACACCATCAACACTATTAGTTTCGCTACAATTAAATCAAAGCGAAAATAATATCTCCCACTTATATAAGTCTAAATGACTCCAGACAACAAATAATAATATACACTCATCTTTTGTTGTGCAAAAAAATATTTCGTTCAAAAATACCCAATTGCCAATTATTAACAAAACCGCGCGACGTGTTAATGAGTCACGAAATGTGCGCCAAATCGGCGGCATGCCCCCCCCCTAGCCGTGCCATACACACAAACGCATAGGAAATCGCACAAAGCCGAAATGAAGATAGCTTTAATTACATAGATGCCTAGTTAAGTTAGTAACTGGTTAAAATACTCACACCTTCATATATATTTATAAATACACATAAAAAGTCATGCGTAATAATTTACGTTGAGCGTGTGGCGAACAAACGAAACGTGACGAAGAATTATTGTATAATGAGCGCAGACTCCGATTCATTGTAAATAATTGGCGATAAAGGGGGCAAATAGCGAACAAAACACTTCATATTTATAGGCAATGCCAGAAATGAATGTAGTAATGTAGAAAAGACGGCGAAAATTGCTTGTGGTAAATATCGGAAAAAACAACAACAAAAAATAAATAAATAAATAAAGTWAAATAAAAATAAATCATAATAATTAAATAAAGTAAAAGATAGGCATAAATAAATTTTAAAAAACTGTAAGCTCATCAATATCATCGGCTCTTACAAAAGACTTAAGTAACGAACGTGGGCATACACGAACGCCCTGGAATAATATAATATATCAATAGGAACCGTAATTTACGACAAGTACTTGTCAGCACGGTAGTGAATTTTTTTTTTTTTATTTTTTTTTTTTTTTTTTTTTTTGTTGCTACAGTAATACATTTGTAACAACCGAAAGGTTGCACGCATCATCTGAAACTAACCTAATTTATTACTCCGGGTATTTTTGAGGCATTTCCCTGACTTTGTTTGCTGCAAGTGGCAAGAGTATAAAATAGTCATACCCTCTTTACTTGTTAATATTCAAATTTTCAAAGCAAAAAAGGCTCACAAAAAATTAAACAAACAAAATGAGCGCTCAGAACGTTTTTAAAATGAATATTACTCAGTTTTTTCTTTACTTTTACCATTTTTACGTTTGCGCTTGTAATATTTACCATTCTTCTCAGCCCCATCAAAGGAAATAAAAAATACGCAAACAAATTTAATTCTTAAGTCACTTTAACAACAGCCTCGACTCATCTCGAAACAAAAAAAGAAAAAAATCTGATTTCATCACAAATCATGCCAATCTGTCAATTATGACTGGTAAACACCATTGTCTTCAAYCAGGCTTAAGCACGTATTCAAAATCACGTTTACAAATAACAAAGTACCGGAAGCGTGGTTGGCTAAACTTCGACTTAAGTACGGCTTTTCGACAACTTTATCTACACTGACAGCTCACAATTTGCTGTTTGAGTTGCTGAGGGCTGCCGTTGAAAGCGTTGGTTTATTGTAAAATAATAGATTTGCTTGGGTTACTTCCGCTTGTTGAAGACCTTGAATAAGTAGGCAAAATGACTGGTAGGCTCACTGGTTATTATAGTGCTAAGATATGTAATTATTGGATAGTTTTACAATGCACGTGACCAATTTGCTCAGTAGGCTTTTAGGAAACCAAACTATAAGAAGATTTAAATTTGTGGCATATAATTAACCTAAAACTAGTTTTAGACATTATCGATTCTAAGAAGAATACTTTTTTAAGAAAACTACGTCAAGAAACTGACTAAGAGATTTTTTTTTTTTTTTTAGAGAAAATGGTATTAAATTTTTTTTCAAAAAAGTTTTGGAAATTTTAGTCAACTTTAATTAAATTGTAGAGCATTAAAAATTTATGCTGACTAAAATTTTAARACAAATTTCCACATTTAAGCAAACRAATACAGTTGTTGTRAAGAAAAAATAATAAAAAATCAACAATCTAGCAAAAAGTTAAGTTTTAGGAAAACTTTTGAGGTATGTGTATGCAGAACTACGAATACTTTACTAAAATTCAATGAAATATTTMAAATTTATATATACGCGTGCCATCACCCATCGGTCTTACGCTACTCACACTCACACACTCTGCTTTACCAAATTTACTTGCGACGCTCAAATGATTACGCAAGCAATTTTCGGTATTCAATTAATGGCGGCAAACAAATTTCCTCTGAAAACCTTAATAAATTACTGCAATGAATATGCAAAGAGCATCGCTGCTGCTAGCCAAGCCATATTGGGTCCGCTATGGACTGTCACGAGTTATAGAAACAATAAATAAGGTGGTGGCGCAAAGTGTCACCAGCCACAAAAAAAAAAAAATATATAACTGAAATAAAATTTTTTAATAAAATGGAAATAAATGTGATTATTATGCTGAGTTATGCATGAACATATTTCACACCAAGCGTCAGCTGACTCGTTGTTCAAT
>NW_017535963.1:601975-603573 GCF_001853355.1 Bactrocera latifrons | reverse complement strand
TTTTATGTGTGCAGTCTTTTTTTAGGCTGTTATTTTTGTGTACGAATTTCTGTAATGGTCTGCGATTTTGCATTGGTTTCACTTTCAATTTTATAGCAGCAGACACTGAATTATAGTATTATTTCATCTGTGTATGTGTATAAATATGTAAATGTGCAGAAAATTGTAAACAAAAATGAGCGTAGGCTTGAATAGAAATGCAGATCTATGTCTTCACACTGAACAATGTCCAGCGAGAAAACTTGTTGAACAAAAATACTATTAAAGACTGAGATAATTCTGTTGTAAAAAAGCTATGTGAGCCCTAAAAGTATATAAAAAATCAGCTGGAAAGTAGAGAGATTATATAGAAGTTGACCATATAGCAATAAAAGCCTTTACAGAGAAACAAAAGCAGTTCAAAAATTGCCACTTGACAGGCTTTGGAAGAAAACTTTACATACGAACATAGAATATAGAGTAATAAGCGTCCAAACTTCTACAACAAACTAAACTAAAAACATATTTTGAAGTTAATTTGTATGCATAAAACCAAAACTATAACTATTTTATATTTCTGCATATTAACTAACTGAACAATATAATAATTTCAAACAAATTTATTGTCCATAACATTTTTCTCACCGGGTTCAAAAAGCTCACAACATTACAGCTCTTGCATAAATACAAAAACATTTTATGCACAAATTGAGCAAATCGCTGCAAAGTGGCGCGTATTTATGGCTAGGCATATTAACCTAAATTTCAGCAAACGCTTAAGCTAATAGTCTACCACACAGTGGTGTACAATATAGACCTACATATTTGCACATCAGTATTATATGTATTTTAGATTTGCTTTTTGTTTTTGCTTTCATACCGTTAAACTCTTTAATTGCATTGCAAAACTCACACTATAATTTACAAACTGTCTGCTATTAAATATAAGCTTCTACAATGATATATTTAAAGCTGCCAACAAAGTCGCTGTTTTTTGGTTGAAGCAAATGTTCGGCAGACAAATTGTCGGGTTGTTCATTGACAGCTCATAAAACGTTGCAATCAGTTGCWGGAAAAGAGGGAGGCTAATAGTGACATATAGCGAGACAAAGTTGAAAACAATTTTAATATGAGAAAACCTTTTTTTTTTTTTTCATTTTTAATGGAAGCGTGTCATCGGTAATAATAAAATTATTTAATATTRTAAGACGAAATTTGAAACTATTAAAACGATTTTCTAGTATTTTGTTTCGGCTTAGACAAGTATAAAAAACAAGCAAGAGCTAAATTTGGGTATAATCGAACATTTAAAACGCTTGTAACATGCAARGACTAAAGTTATTCATTCTAAGCACAAATATGCACCGTTAAAAGAAAAACACGCTCTATTATTTTAATTGGGATTCCTCATATATTGGCCGATATATGCGGTAYAAGGTCACCCASAARTTCGAAAATCTGTATATAAGGTATATAGAGGCTAAGGGCGGGTATTGACTCGATTCAGATATATATCTATAAAATTCCTTTTTTCAATATTTCTTTTCATTACTTCTAATAAAAATATAGTTTTGAATCAAAATTAAAAAAAAAAATATTTTACAAATTTTTTTTAGCAT